>NW_013666346.1:413701-421710 GCF_000517525.1 Limulus polyphemus | reverse complement strand
ATTATTATATATATATATATATATATATATATTATATATGTGTGCAATGACAAAACATACAGAAATAAACCAATCAAGTCATAAGTTCTTCTTGTTCTTAAATTCATTGAACTTCTGCCACACTTAACATATATTAGTTTACCTTCAAGAACAGTAAGGACACATTTAATACATCATGACTATCTCCCACACTACTATTCTTTCTCTGCAGCTTCATTCAGTTTGGTATTCTTAAGAACAGGTTTGATTTTCTTTTTCTTATTCTTATTTTAGATACATTATTAATTTTACTATCTTTTGCCCCCAAAAAAGGATTAGACAAGATGAAATTCAAGGTAACTGAAGGATACTTCAATATTCTCATATATGTAAGTAGTTTCTTAAATTTATTGTGCTATTTATATTATTTTCTGATAATATTTTGTTATATGATTTCCACAGTGCCTTCTAAATAACTTTGACTTCAAGGAAGGAGGTTGAGTTGATTTTGATTAGATATGGTAGGGTAACAATCATTTTATTCTATTTAAAATTTTCTTTAACTTTAGTTTTGTTTACTTTCCATATCTTTTATTTCTTTGCTATTATTCTCTAAGTTTTAATTTGATCTATACACTTACATTTAATTGTGGATGGGTTGTTTACTCTTTTTTGATTTTATTACTGGGCAACTGCCTTTCCATAATTGGCTGTAGATGGTGAATGTGTTGTTAAGGTTCAGAACATTAAAGATACAACCACCTGAACCAGGCCCTCCAATAATTTAAGTTTGTTCATCTGTTGCTTCATAACAATTCTCACCCACATTGGTGTATAACTGAAGAGATAAACTATCTTAAATGCTACCATGTTTTATTTTGGTATGTTCTGTCTTTGCACATGTCTATGTAGGTATGTATGTCACTATCCATCACAACTCCTGGGTGGTGAAAATGAACCCAAGTTATGAAGGTCATTATCTATCACAACTTCTAGTTGGTGAAAATGAACCCAAGTTATGTAGGTCATTATCTATCACAATTTCTGGTTGGTGAAAATGAACCTAAGTTATGTAGGTCATTATCTTTCACAACTTCTAGTTGGTGAAAATGAACCCAAGTTATGTAGGTCATTATCTATCACAACTTCTGGTTGGTGAAAATGAACCCAAGTTATGTAGGTCAATATCTATCACAATTTCTGGTTGGTGAAAATGAACCCAAGTTATGTAGGTCATTATCTTTCACAATTTCTAGTTGGTGAAAATGAACCCAAGTTATGAAGGTCACTATCTATTACAACTTCTGGTTGATAAAAACAAACCCAAGTTATGTAGGTCACTATCTATTACAACTTCTGGTCAGTGAAAATGAACCCAAGTTATGTAGGTCATTATCTATCACAACTTCTAGTTGGTGAAAATGAACCCAAGTTATGTAGGTCATTATCTATCACAACTTCTGGTTGGTGAAAATGAACCCAAGTTATGTAGGTCATTATCTATCACAACTTCTGGTTGGTGAAAATGAACCTAAGTTATGTAGGTCATTATCTATCACAACTTCTGGTTGGTGAAAATGAACCCAAGTTAAGTAGGTCATTATCTTTCACAACTTCTGGTTGGTGAAAATGAACCCAAGTTATGTAGGTCATTATCTTTCACAACTTCTGGGTGGTGAAAATGAACCCAAGTTATGTAGGTCATTATCTATCACAACTTCTGGGTGGTGAAAATGAACCCAAGTTATGTAGGTCATTATCTATCACAAAGTATGGTTGGTGAAAATGAACCCAAGTTATGTAGGTCATTATCTTTCACAACTTCTGGGTGGTGAAAATGAACCCAAGTTATGTAGGTCATTATCTATCACAACTTCTGGGTGGTGAAAATGAACACAAGTTATGTAGGTGTTTTTTAATCAAAGAATAAAAGACAGAGAGAGAGAAAATGAGAAACATAAAAGACAAGGAACAAGTGACAATGCAAGAAGAAACTTGTGAGGTAAAAGTAAAATCATAATGATTCAGTCGGGTAGGTCTGCTTTGTGAGATTTTCATATTTTGAAGATGTTTCATGATTTATTAGGTAATAACTGTCCTAAAGTTTTAGTATAAAAGCAATCAAAACATTTAGAAATAAGATAGAGTTTTAACCATGATTACTAATGAGTTTGAAGTTACAATGCAACAAAAAAATACTTGTGTGCAAATTTTTAATGTGCATCTGGTGAAATTTAGTTCCTGTAGTACAAGTAGTTTTTAGGATATAACAATTCTAAATGTAGAGTTTTCTTTATACGTCACCCTAAAGATGTATTTGTAAATTACAATTGTATGTTACATCAATTATTTGCCTTGTCACAAATTATGTGAGACAGTGTTTGTTCTCTCTCACTTTCAAAAAACAACAACAAAAAACTTGAGATAGTAACTGATTTAAAAGTGATCGGAGACTAAAAAAACATGCATCACTGGATATTGGCATGATCAAATATACAATACACATGTATCTAATACTTGGAAAAACCTTCAACAAAATTCTGTGAAATATAGAAAAAAAATAACATACAAGCACCTGAACAAAAATGACGTATTTCTGAGATAGGATAAAAATTCCCATAAAGTTCAGTGAAAAATCTAGCAAAAATTAGACAGACTGGTCAAAACAAGGGTTAGCACTAACATGCAACTATAAATTTTATAATATGCATGTCATGTACCAAAACTGTTAAGAACACTGTACATTTAAACATTTGGGACAAAAACTTGGGCCAGCTCCAAGCCTCATAAATGGAGAAGGGCCAAACCACGTCTTTGGACCATGCACGTGTATGCTATGGAAGAATATTCCAGCAAAATAATCATACCATATAATCACATACTTAAAGCCTTATTTGAATTTTGTACCCAATTACAGTGACTTCTATGTAGTAACCTTCCACAGTTTGATGGAAATTTATTACGAATTGTAATAAGTTTATTTATGTATAATTTTAATACACAGTGATAAAAAAAAAGTAAATTGGAGAGAGAATACATACACAGAAGAATATCAAACTTCACGAAAGGAAAAACTGACCAAATTGTAGAATGAGCCACTTAGACCAGGGTTTCTTAACCTTTTACACCTCAAGGTCTCTTAGTTATTTGCAACCATGGTAAAGGCCCTCATATGCAAATGACTCATTAGTTTAGGACACACACAGTTATCCTAATCTGTGACAGCTCAAAACAGGACATTTGAGAACCAATTGAGAATCACTGTCTTAGATTACCTCTTCCAAAGAAATCCAAATATTTAGTGAAGTTAAAAATGTGGGAGTAGCTTACACCCGATATGTGGCACATTTATTTTACGTAATGCAAAAATATATAGATACAGCAAATAAAACTGAGATAGTAAAATTAATTGTAAAAATTAAAATAATTGCAACATGCAAATTTTTATCTGATCCTACCTTGAGCCTAACTACTTCTGCCTTACATATCAACTAACCTTCTTCCGAAGACAGACAACTCATTTCAGGTTCAACTTCTTCGTCCATCTCTTTTAAGTTTGGTGCTACATTCTGCTCCAAATTACTTGCTGTTTCTACATACTTAGTGCTCGGAAGTAAAAATGTCTCACCATTATTAGAGCTAGAAAGTTTATTTTGGACTTCATTACTTTCTGGGGTCACTTCTTCATCTTCTTGAAAAGTACATGTGCTACTAGAGTTTTTCGTTGTATTTAAACTTGAGTAATCAGAATCACTGTCCTTTATTTCTTTTACAGAAACAATGCAACCACTGCTAAGTTGATCTCCCATGGTAGCTAGTGTTACATCTGAAGAAGCCTCAATTGATTCATCTTGATGACTATCGTTCACGTTCTCAGACAGAGTTCCTGGTGCATTCATAGTTGGAAATGTGTTATTGCCTTCAGACTGACAACAAAGTTTTCCACGTACAATTTCTGGGTCTTTTGAACTGTCCTGTAATGCATCAGAGTTGCTGTCAAGTCCTTGTTGCATTGACTCACTACTAGAATAACTTGCACCATCATACACTACATCACCTGCAGGGCTAACATCACCATTCTCTATGTTTTCTCCAACTCCAGGTTGATGATTATGTGTCTTATTGCTACCTTGAACCATATTCAACACACCCACACTGTTTCTGCCTTCTAGTTAGACTCAGACTAAATAGAAATAGAAATGTAGCAAAAGCTGAATTCAAACACTGAAATATATATATACATATCAGAAAAGCTGTGATATAATAAAAAAGAAGAAACACTGTTGATCTTTTAAAATTTTCTATGCATCAATCAAAACATTAAAATGGGGATTAGGCCCTTAAGTGTTGCTGAAGGCAAGATTACTGTTGAGTTTTTAAATGTTTTCTTTTCTTCTGTTTTTACATGAGAGGGTATTGGTGCTATTCCTCACCCTGATTATTGTATGGGAAATATCTGAATTGATAGAATCAAGTAGATATTAATCCCTTGGTTACGTAGAAAAACTAAAAATAACACATGGCCAAACAGTGATTTCTTCAGAGTTTTAAAGGAGGTTAAAAGTCAGATATGCAGGCCTCTCTCTCTCTCAGATGTTGTCCATAAGTTATAACTATTTTTGAAGGGGGAGGGGATAAAAGCTCTCTAGATATTATAGACCAGTTAGTTTTACTTCTGTAGCAGAAAAAAAAAATAGTCTGTTAGAAGCTTAATAGAATCATTTAGTGAAATATATCAGAAATGAAAACCAACATTGATTCACCAAAAGAAAATCTTGCCTCACTAATCTGTTACGTTTGTTCAGGATGTTACTTGTTATTTGGATGATAGAAAGTACTTAGATTTTCCAAAACTTTTCAATAATGTGACTCAAAAGATCTGCTAAGAAAATCATATCAGTATGTATTCAGTAAGGGTTAGGGAAATGCTAGTTAACTGGATTGAGAGAAAGCAAATGGCAGTTATTAAAGGAGTTCAGTCAAATTGGATTATTATTTCCAGTGGAGTGTCACAGCCATCAGTACTTGGGCCTTTTTTTGTAATGTTTGTTGATGACATTAATCTTTGGTATGTCTAGCTGTACTTAGAATATTGAGGAATGACAAAATTACTTGGATCAATTGGTAAGTTAAACAAATATTTGACAAATACCTTTAACTATAATAATTATAGTGTGACTGAATAAAAGACAAAGTGGTGAATGAGACAATCAGGCCATCAAGGCAGTGCTCTCTTGCTAGTAGTAAAGCTAATGGAATTTCAGGGTGTATTCATACACATATCAATTACCAGTCAAAAGAAGAACTTATCTCACTAAATAAATTCCTAGTTGGACCTCACATGAAATACTGAGTACTTTTTGGTTTCCTTATTTAAAAATACATATTGACTTATTGAAAAGGGTTCTGAGCAGTGCTACTAGGATGATTCTGGGGATGGAAGTGCTATCTTATAGGGATACATTAATTAAAATCTCTAGCTTAATTAAGGGTAACAGGTGATCCTACTGAAGTCTGCTAGATTATCTGGGTAATCAACTGGATTTATTTGTGCAAGATTCTAAAGATATAAGGAAAGGACACATTTAACAGACTCCAGTTAAAACAGTCTTATTTTTCTAATAGAGTAACTGACTGATGGAATGAGTTGCCATCAATAGCAGTGGGGACCAACACTTTACAGAGGTTGAAAATGGGAATCAATGTTCTCCTGAAATATATATGGTGGGTTTAAATTTGTACTTTTCTCAAGGTTGGGAATGCAAGGACTGCCTTGAAGGACCAAATGGTCCCTTGTTGTCCATATGTCATCAACCACAAAAATTAAGATAAAGTATTTTTTGTCTTTTGGCATACTGTTTCAGGCAAAGAATGCATTAGCTGTTTACAGCATCAGTAACCTCCAAACAATTCTATACAATAAACAACCAGTTTATTTCAATTATTTTAAAATTTTGTTGGTTAGGTTCGTGGATGTGAAGGCTATCTTAAAATTAGATTTTTTTTTGTAGATGAGAGAGATTACTTCAATGCATTAAATGACCTTTATTTTTATTATGTTATCAATGCAAGTATGAATACCAGAATGTTCAATTACAAACACATGGATGCAATTATATATAATATAGCAGTAACTGTTCTATAATCAATGTATTAAGATTCATAATTTACCAATATAAATGTTCTGACTAGATTCCACAACCATGGCATGAAACATGTAGTATACCATCTGTCATTTAATAACCATCCTTTCCACTAAAAGTTCTCTTACCTACTGATTTGGCAACGGTCTGTTAGTATGAGGGTCCAATACTTTGAAGGCCCAATAGTCCAAAGATGTAAGTTTTTTAACAGTTAAATTGTTAAATTGATTGTTTGGTATGTTTGTGAAAATTTGATAAAAATACCACAAGATATGACCTTAAAAGTTGCATTCTCTTATGATTGGATGGACAATGTTAATTGTCATTTCCCTGATATTATTTTCTTATATGCATGTAAAGTGTTAGCTGCAGAGCCCACATATTGACGCATCAGGATTGGATTTAAGAATTTAGCTCTTCTGAGTGAATGGATTTTTTATTTCATTGTGCTAAACAATGAATGTTATATCCCAGACTCATTAAACATGTTGAAAGTTCCAGTTATCTTAACACCGAGCCAATGCAACGAGCTGTACAGTATAATGTCAATTCAAATATTTCTATATTTTCTATCTAAAATGAGAGAAATCTGTCAGGCGGATGGCCCTCCCAAATCCCTGCCAAGATGTATCCTTTAAACTTTTCATTTGAGATTACATTAATCTATTATGGACCTATGAATTTATTTATTTATTCAATTTAACTCATGAAAACCAAAAATCTGTGACTATTGGGCCTTCAGAATACTAGGTGGTCACCAGTAATTTAAGCCAATTTTATTACCATTAGGATTTTTCATGACGTTAAGGGAAATTACTTCACTTATGTTTTGTAGTGCCATATATTAATGACTCAACATTACATAATCTTGCTAATTTTTTTTTACTCTGTATATAACAACTACTAAAATATTAGTATTTCTTTAAATATCTTTACGAACCTCATTTAAAATACAACCATATGCTTACATGACTACCACTGTCACAACTGAAAAGCCTGATGCCAATAGATTTTCTACTTGCAATAACCACTTTGAATACTAGTACTACTAGTAGAGCCATTGTGTTTTGCTCCTAACTACTTTGTTGGCTGCTCTGCATTTCAAATTTGTATTGCAGGTTTACTCCACTGGCAGACAGACAGACAGTGGGGAAAAGGAACAAAACTGTCAGATATATTTATGAAAAAGCTTTTTAATTTCTGTTTTGGGGTTCTCTGGGATAAATCTATGGACCTTTTTAGGATTATTGTTGTTCCAACTGAACAACCAGGGCTATAACTTTTAAGTCCTGATCAATGAAAACGAGATCAAACAAGATGACTGCATTAATTCTGATCTGGATAAGAAAAAATTGGGAAGTTTAAAAAACAATAAGGCTCCTGGGCCAGATAATATTTCCCCAAGGGTTTTGAACGAGGTTAATGATTGGATATGTGAGCCACTTACTACTATTTTTTGTCAGTCCTTTTTTGTCAGGTACCAAAAGATTGGAAGTTAGCTAATGTAACTCCTCTTTACAAGAGAGGTGATAAAATTTGCCCCAGTAATTATAGACCCATTAGTCTTGTATCAGTTGTGGGAAAATTTTGGAAAGTCTGTTAAAATATGCTTTAGAAAGTCATTTAACAAAGGTTAAAATTTTATTGGATAGTCAACATGGTTTCACTAAGGGAAAATCTTACCTAACAAATCTTTTAACATTCTTTGCTTATGTAGATGAGGGTAAGGGTGTAGATTTGGTGTATCTGGATTTTCGGAAAGTATTTGACAAGGTGCCACATAAAAGGCTTGTAAAAACATCATCTCTATAGGTGTGGGGGATAAGTTGGAAAATTGGATAGAAGATTGGCTGGATGGAAGAAAGCAGAGGGTTGTTACAAATGGAG
>NW_013666346.1:410328-413514 GCF_000517525.1 Limulus polyphemus | reverse complement strand
TGGGGGTACCTCAGGCTCAGTCTTAAGACCTTTGCTCTTTTTGATTTACATCAATGACATAGATGAAGGGATAGTCAATAAATTACTTAAATTTGCAGATGATATTAAGGTCTTGGGTGTTGATAGCTCTGAAGAGGATGCTGCTGATTTACAAAAGGATTTAGATCATTTAGTAAGTTGGGCAAATAAATGGCAGATGGGTTATCATAATTTGAATTATAAGTATAATTTGGATGGGAATAACCTTAATAGTGTTATGTTGCTAGTGGTAGAGTAAATAGAATTTTAGGTTGTATTTATAGAAATATTGAATACAAATTTAAACAGGTTATACTTTCATTGTACATGTCAATGGAATATTGTGTTTAGTCTTTGGCTCCTTATCTTACGAAAGACATTGAATCGTTGGAAAGGGTTCAGAGAAAAGTTACAAGAAGGGTGCCTGGGATGGAGGGGTTGTCATACGAGGAGAGGCCGAAATATCTCAAATTGTATTATCTTTAAAAAAAAAGAAGAATTGGGGGGGGGGGTCTGATTGAGGTGTTTAAGATTGTAAAGGGAATTGATAGTGTTGATGCATCATCTTTTTTTATATTTAACAATGAGAATAGTAGGATTAGGGGTTACAAATATATGTTTTGGCTAGGTAGGAGTCATCTTTAGCCAAGACAGTTTCTTTTTTCTAACTGGGTGGTTGGCTTTTGGAATGAGTTGCCTTCAGATGAGGCAGTAAATTTAAGTGAGTTTAAGAAAAAGCTTGATAAGTATATGAATGAAAAGGGCTGGCTTTAAATTTTTTTTTTAAATCATTTTAATTTAGTTTAGAGGATGAACAGCCGAGATTGACCAATAGGTCCCATGTTGTTCCAAAACATTATGTTATGTCCTAAGCAGAAAGCTAACTACATTGTTCATTACAACACTAATCGAACTTTGTGGTATTTTCAAGTACAAACTTCATAGTACATGTGTCTGCTATAAAACAATATCAATGTGTAGCCTAATAAAACAAAAATTAAAATGATCAATGTAGGATTCATAAGTTATCAGTTATACTACCAGTACAACACTTAATAATTAAGTTATTTAAGTAGATAAATATGAGATGAAAAGTATTAAGTTTTCTTGAGTTGATATCAAGTAATAAAAAGCATAAACAAGTTTAAATATATTTTCAAATATACTTATAAAAAGTTTTTTAGTTTACGTTTTTAGGCAAATTATTATATAAATATATGGATTGGTACCAAAATATTTTATCTGAGCTGGCACAATAAATAAAGGCAGATTCATTTGTCTTTCAACTATAATGGATCGCTACAATTAATGATCCTCGAATACTTTTTAAATTATGTCAAAAACGAATAAAAGGATAGCTATTTTCGTTTATATTCTGTACTTCTTATTACACGAACTTTTAAAAGTTTGGCCATGAGTATCCAGTGCGTCTAGTAGTGCAGTTTGTTTTGAAATAAAATATCAAGATTGCTGTTACTGTTAATTTAAGGTATGTTTAGGGTTGGTGTCACTAGTAGTAGATTTAATAAATGTGACGCTTTTGTTTTGTGCGTGTTAGTCAATCTAGAGGTTAGTGTGCGTATGCCTTTTCAATGTTAACTTAACAGTTATGAATATATGGAGTTTAAGTTTTTTACTCGTCATTATAATGATACTGTTGCAACTTTTTCACTTCAGTGCTTGTGAGTTGTAAATATAATGTTACAACTTATCTAACTCTTCGTAGGTCTTTATGCGCAAAAAACGTCACAAAATCTGCTCGAAATGACTTGTGGGAATTAAGCACAAAAATCGTAAATTAGAAACACATTTCTATGTATGACAAACGAGGTGGTGTCGTGTGAGAAGCTATTCTACGAGTATTAAAAACAAGAGTTAAGGAATGAACTATAAGGCAATAAAGAAGCAATTAGAAGTATTACAGTATTGTTTTATAATGCAGATATTGCTTCTCTAGTGCTCTATAGTTACAGGATATGCTAGTGGCGTAGCAAGGGTTCTCAGCACCCGGGGGCAAAGACACTTTTGGCGCCCCACCTCTGAAATGTTTTGATTATTTGTTTTGTGACTCATTGCCCATTTAATGACAATAACGTATAGAATTAATTACCGCTTTAGACAACCTAAATTAAAGTCACAATATAATATCTCACGATATCACAACTGTAAACCTGGAACTAATGAAGTATAGCCTACTAGGTGTACTTACATAATTTATAAACCATTTTGATATTTATGTCATCCAGTATTGTTCAAAGTCACATAGTTAGAGTAATCTTTCAAGTATGTAGAATAAATTTCTGTTATATCCCTAGTTTTGAAACTTATGTTTTATATGAGAAGCCAGTCACTTGTGGTGTACATGGATTATAAAACAGATTGATAAAATACTATTTAAGTTTACACATAACAAGTTTTATCAGTTTTTGTAAACTGTACATATTGTTACGTCTCCATTCGTTAATTGATTTTTTCGTAACTTTGTTCCGACGAAACTTTAGCGACACAAGTCCTTTCTTAATAAAACTGGTTTATTCTTTCCGAATACAACTTTACGATACACTTATTTTCAACAGTCGCTCTATAACAAACGCTATATCAACGAACGTTAACTTCAACAATACTTTCTGACTGCAGTTCAATTACTCACTACCTACACACACATTGTCCCGTCACGTTGTGAGCGTCTTATATATATATACCAGACTAACATATATCTAGTAAATGCTAGGGCATTCACGAAGGAACGGGATATTTCTAGAAAATAGGTGGCGTGACACTAGTCACGTGACCTCGCTGACGCAACAATATACTCAACTAGATATTGTACAGGTAGCATTCTGGTATTCATGGTTACATTATATGAACCTTTCGTGCTTTTGCTGCTGTAAATGCATCAATTAAACTATCAAAATTTAAGGTATTAAATACGCCTTTTTCAATACTTAATATTGCCAAGTTACTAAGTCGTTCTTGAGTCATTGAGGTTCTCAAGTATGTAAGAATTAATTTCAGCTTGCTGAAGGGCCTTTCACAACTAACAATAGAAACGCCAATTGTTAACAAAACTTGCAATGCAATTCTTAAATTTGGGAAATTTTCGATGACTAATTATCAATGTGTGGGTCATGATTGACATTTTGTAATGTGATTTGACAATTCAATCAC
>NW_013666346.1:390808-409399 GCF_000517525.1 Limulus polyphemus | reverse complement strand
GTATATATATATATATATATACATATATATACCATTCCATGTGTAACCAGAATATTAAACAAATGCATGTTAAAGCAAGATTAAATTTGAAAACTAAAAATGTTAAAATTAGTCTAATGGAAGTATTTGATGACGAAGAAACCACGTTTAGAAAATAACGTTTGAAGACGACTTAAATAGGTAGTGAAAGAAACGAATAATAAATGTACAACGTTTCGACAAGTGTTTGTTGGTATGGTGACAAAAGCTTGTCGGAATGTTGTACATTTTTTATTTGTAATAAAGTTTATTTCATTACCCAATCAAGTCGTCTCTAAACTTGAATGGAAATATTTGGTCAATATTCCGGACAACAATAAAAGATTTGATCTGCTTGTATGTAAATGCAACATAACTTATTCTCCTATACGAGCCTGGCATGGCGTCGACTCACAATCTGAGGGTCGTGGGTTCGAATGCCTGTCACCGAACATGCTCGTCTTTACAGTCGTGAGAGCGTTATAATGTGGCGATCAATCGTTAGTAAAAGAGCAGCCCAAGATTTGGTGGTGTTGATTATCTGCCTTCCCTCCAGTTTACCACTGTTAAATTATGAACGGCTAGTGCAGATGGCCCTCGAGCAGCTTTGCGCGAAATTCCAAAAACGAACAAATAAGCCAAACTATAGTATACATTTCATATATATACAAATTGTTTGAATTTCAAACATTAAATACAATTGAGATCGTGTACAAAATTTAGTCTGATGAGTTATTTTTATGCTTTACCGGTCAAGGACCTTATCTGTTGTTCATGAAATAGTTGCACCGCGTTCTTTTTGACCTTGTGTTTGAGAAATGCCTTACTTTCGCATTTTGGCGACCCTTTTTCTGATTGGTCAGCTATAGATATGACTGTAGCTAGTGAAAATGAAGCTCGGTGACCTCATAGCTAGCTACGACTATAGATAAACTGTGTATTATAAATGCAGTTCTAATGGTCTCAATTGGAGATTTTTTTCAACTTTCGAGGAAGTCAGTTCATCTCTGATTTGAGAGAATCAGAACCCGCTTGTGAAAGCCCCAGCCACTGTCTTGCATATTTTATTTCAATTTTATTCTACTTTTGTTTCGTTTTCTCAACCTGGAAGATATGTAATTCGGTAAAACGTGAAATAAACAAATTTATTCTTCTTAGAGATCGAGATTTGGTTTTGGACCAGGAATGGCCAGGTTCAGCGCAGACCTCTTCTTCTCTTTCTTAAGTTGTTATTTTGTTTGCACTGTTACTGAATCCTAGGATTCGGTTTTGGACCAGGAATGGCCTGGTTCAGCGTAAGACTCTTCCTCCCTTTCTGGAGTTGTTATTTTGTTTGCACTGTTACTGAATCCTAGTCATTTGGTTTTAGACTAGGAATGGCCAGGTTCAGTGTAGTCCTCTTCCTCCCTTTCTGGAATTGTTATATTGTTTGCACTGGTACAGAATTCTAGGGTTTCGGTTTTGGACCAGGAATGATCATGCTCAGCGTAGACCTCTTCCTAACTTTCTGGAATTGTTATTTTGTTTGCACTGTTACTGAATCCTAGGCGATAATACGTTACAACTAAAACTTATTTATGTTATTGTTTTTGAATTTCGCGCAAAACTGCTTGAGAACTATCTGCGCTAGCCATCTCTACTTTTGAAGTGGCTAGAGGGGAGGCAGCTAATCAAAATCACTCACAGCCAATTCATGAGCTACTCTAATTGAATAGTGGAATTTTGCTATCTTTCTTATAATGCATTCATAGCACCAAAATACAGAGCGTGATTTTTGTTTTGAGGGTAACGTGGCACAAACCACGAACCCTCAGATTTACAGTACGGCGCACCAACCACTGAGCCGCGTTCGGTCCTCCTTCTTTATGATCGTCAAACTTATTTGTTTCTTCTCCTCTATGCTTATTTTACACAATATAGTTCAATCGAGCCAAATCTTGGAGCCTCTTGTATGGGAGTGATTTACTATATTATTCCTCTAAGCCAAGATTACCACAAGCTTAACGTTGACCATTAATTTGTTTTGTAATTTCAGTAATAAAAATATATGCACTGAATATGAAGGGTTACATGTTAAAAAGTAAATTCATGCATATTTTAATTCTTTTCATTTTTGCTAAATCAACAATTGTGTTAATTAAAGCAGTGATTTTATGGCAAGGGTACAAATTTTATTAACGTTCGAAGACAAGTCAACAGATGGGGCTATTTAAAGTTAAGTATCGATGTAATTGCTATTTTTTTTCAGATCCTCAAGATTGATAGCCGATGATAGCTAGATCGTTGTTGTGCTATTTTATTATTTTACTTTTAAATTTACAGTTATACTCAATTTTACTAATCGTCCGTTCAGATTCTTGTGTTTTTTTAATTTTTTTATATAAAAAAATAAATCTAAAACATTTACAGTAAAGGTAGGGGATTTAATGTTTCTCAAGTTGATATAGTCATTTTTACAAACCTTTTCGAATCCAACTTCCAAGTAATTATCTTTGAATATGATTGATCACAGTTGGATTTTTATTATAAACAAAATATATAAAAAATACATAAACAAGTAAATGAAATCTATATTTGGTTTCAGATAATAACTTCATAGTACAAAAACAAAACTTAATGAGAATTAAATTTGTATTATGCGAACTTCACTGTCAAAAGTGTAAGCTAAACCTTATCCTAATTTTTGTTTAATTTTAGGTCTATAAGTTGAGCTTAGAACCAACAAAATATTGTTGTAACGATTTTTATTATTGGCAGGTTTATTTAGATTATTCGCTAATGCAGAATCAAAACCACTTACTTATAGTGTTTTATTTTTTTCGAGAACAAGTCATAAAAGATAGCTTAACTAATATTTATTGGTAGATGCTAATACAACAATTTCACTCGCTTACTAATTGTCACACCATTTGTGAGTCAGTGGTAAAATTTATTGACTTGTAGCATTAAATGCGGAGTTCGATTCCCCGTGGTGGACATTGTGCAGATAGCATATTGTGTAGCTTTGCACTAAAACAAACAAACTGTCGCTAATTCTCTTACTCTAAAAAATTCACTGTACATCTTTTGTTACTTCATCGAAATGCAAGTTCTCCAGTGGGTTAGCAGTAAGTTTACAAACTTACAATGCTAAAATCCAGGGTTCGTTCCCACGCAGTGAAAAGAGTACAGATAGCCTATTGTATAGCTTTGCAATAAAACACAGAAACCAGCAATAGAAACACAAACTCAATAAGCATAGCACTGGACTAATTAACTGCTGTAGGAAAAGGAACGAACTACATATTTAATTATTTAATAATCACAGCACTGGACTAATTAAATGCTGTAGTTCAGGGAAGGGGCGAACTATATATTTTCCACCAATTTAGTTTAAAATTACAATTACTAACTCACTTTTTAAGTGAATGAGATAAGATAATCTACAAAACAGTTTAAATTCAAAAATTCCTTACATCACAGTCAATGTTGGATTTACCCAGGGTGACCAGTGCTACCCATATGACTGGTCATTTTGTTTCAAACTTAGGGGAGGTTGTACCTTCAACATACCACCTGTCTTACTACCGACTACATTCTTTCATAATGTGCAGCACTATAGAAATTCTCCCAGTGAGCAAAACAGGTATTATCTCCAGTTGATGACAAAGAAACAAAGGCAGGTAGAAAAAAATCAACTTAATAACTTTCACGGCCACATGTCACACGAAAACTGCACATACACAGAATATTGACAAATCTGGAATAATACTATATTAAAATAATAAGGTAGAAAATGCACGATGTCTTTATATACACCTGTTGGGACTTGATAACTTAGTTGATAAATGGCTGTAAAGCTATAAAAATCAATAAATTGGAAGGATGTTATGTGGACATTTCCCATTATCAGGGGGATACACTATGGCTGAATCTTACAGATATCATGATTATCTTAATTATTTTACCACCAAGAAGCAAGTGAGAGCTGAATGGATTGCATCATGACTGTGTAATAGGCTGAAGGTATGAAGTAGATAAAATGATTGCTCACCAATGTCAAAATTGTGCAAGATCAGCACTGCCAATTAAGAACATTATTCTTCAAGCATCTCCACTTCCCCCTAGTATTTTGTTTGGCTTACATTTAGTAATTTTTTTGTTTCTTTTATGAAGTTAGAAACCATAAATGTATAATCTTGATTGTATTGATATCCAATTAACTATGGACTGTATTTCCCAGGAGTATTGGAACAAACCAATCTTAACATTTTCTTTACTTGAAAACGTATTTCTGATAGATACTCACCTCTACACACACACACACACACACACACACACACACACAACCACTAGTCTTGAGCTACCTCACATCTAAAAAAACGTTTAATGTTGGCTATGCTAGTACATGATGACATCATCACATGACAATATCTCTCCACCAATAGGAGGATGACATAACCTCCTTGTGCATTAGTTCTCCCAAAGCATCTGTACTTGAAATAACTTCATTCTTAAACAAGGCAAGAAAAAAGTTCACCAGAAGTGGGAATGGTGGGTGGGAAGGAGTGTGGAGGTGAATATCTATTGGAAATACATTTTGAGGTAAGGAAAATGTCAACTTCTGAGATGATACCTCATCTCCACACACAGAACAGCTAGAATATCACATTGAAATGGTGGAGAGACTTGTACAAACATTAAACGTAGAAAAGTTCCTTTCAGAAATTGCCAGAAGGGAAAGCTCATGGAGTGCACCACCTGATGGCAAGGGCTCTACAGTGGCACACTCATAAAAGACCACACCGCCATTACCATGTTACTTTCCACTGCATTGAACTGTACTCAATAAGTGAGCAGTTCTCCAAGGTCAACTACCCAAGTGGCTAGAAATTGATAAGTGGCAAGAGTTTGCTGTACTCCACTTGAAGAAGGGGGAGATTTTGCATTGGGTGACATGGAGAAGTGCTCGGATTCCCATTGAATGTCTGTCAGAATAATCTTTCACTGGAGATAGTGCAATGGGTGACCATTAAACTCTTTATTTAACAGCAAGCAAGCATGAGCAGTCATTTCGTGGGTGTTGGCTTTTTCCATGATAGTCCATGGAATGTACAGTCTGGATTGGTAAATACCTCTAGTGGTTGTGTGGAAAAACTCATCTTGATAGTGGGCACTGGTAAAGTCTAGGTGGATAGGTTGAGCTGATGTGGATTTGGGGAAATAAGCATACCCTGGGAGGCAACATCAGCCACCTGGCGGGATCCTATAAAAGAGGTTAGGGTGAGACAAGGATAATAAAAAGAAAATGTACTTACCCTTCTGAAAGATAGTGTGTAGTTTTATTGAAAAACAGTGACCTGAGGGAGTCAAAATCCAGCAGGAAATGAAAAAACTGATGATGAAGATAATGGGAGACGAATGTGTGCAGATTCTTCCACATGCCAGCTTGAAGAATTTCATCCAAGGAAGTGGCTGGTGGACCAACATAAATAAACTCAACATTTCCAATGATACATGGTCAAGGTTGAAGAATGACAGAAATTGGATAGAGAAAAGGCTACACAATTGGAGGATCAAAAAGCTCTGTGAGCAATGGTCCAGACAAATCCCACATGCAAGGATAAAGGGACGACACACCTGGATGAAAGAGAGACATATATTTCGAACAAGAGAGAGTGGAAATCAGGCAGAGAATGAGTGGGCCTGGATGCCAATTGACGAAGCAGAAGAAATCAGCATTGTGCCAGCCAAAGAGACATCATCAACAGGACCTGACAAGGAGTGTTGTGTATCAAAGCAAGGACACCAGGGAGAAGACAAGGAGGAGGATAGGCATACAGAAAACGGTGAAACCAGTCCTGGCTGAGAATATCAACTGCCAGGGCTGGAGGATGAGGAACTGGGGACTATAAGAGAGGAAGTGTGATGTTGAGATGAGTGACAAAAGCATCAATGAGAAGCGTGCCCAACTAAGAGCAACTCAACAAAAAACCCAAAGATGGAGAGACCACTCTGTGGGTAGAGCTGGCTGACCAAGACAGGTAATTAGCCTCCAAGTTCAAAGCCCTCAGCATATGACAAGCCATGAGATGAATTCAGTTAGAATGAGCCCAAAATAGCAGGTTCAGTGTGTGGAAGCAAAGAGCCTTGAAACAGGTACCACCCTAATGGTTGATATAAGAAATGACCATGGAATTGTCAGAGTGCATCATGACCAACTGTTTCGTGGGAAGAGGGAGGAATTGGGAACATGCCTGATGGACAACGAAAAGTTTGAGTATGTTGACAGTGAGTGAATGCTTCTTGGCAACACATATGCTCAAAGTCATACCATTACTTGGAGATGCATCTGTTAAGAGATGGAGATCCAGTTGGGGGGGGTGGGGCAAGTGAATGTCCACTGTGGTATTGGCACAGTTGAACAACCAAGACAAGAGAAGAGGGAAGGCACACAGTTGAGGATAACAGATCCTGAGAGAGTTTCCACTGGTCCACAATTTGTACTGCAGGATGTGCATGTCTGTGTGACCTAAAGGAATGAGTGATTTAAGGGAAGCCAGTGTCACCAAAAGGTAAAGAATCTCGCCCACGGGATGTAAAAAAGAAGCACAAATGTTGGTGACAAGACTTTCCATTGCTCGTTGGTGAAGGCTGAGTCTAATTGAGATGGGAATGGAAGAACTCACCAAAATGTACCAAATATAGGGTGAGCATGAGCAAAGACTTGGATGTCTTGATAAGCCAGCTAAATCAGGCAGCATCCTGCAGAATAATTGAGGTGTGAGAAAAGAAGTCCTCCCGAGAAGGGGCGAGAAGAATCCAATTGTCCATGTAATAATGGAACTTCAGCCCCAATCCAAGATCAAGGCAGATGAATGCCCCCATGACTTGACTGAAGACATAAGGAGCAGACAATGCCAAAAGGAAGAGCATGGAACTAGAAGAACCAGTCTTGATAAAAGAAATGCAAAAACATTTGGAGGATGGGGCAACTAAAATTTGTAAAATTTTGAATTTTGTCCAAAACGTCAATCTTGGTCATCTTGTCTGGGTTAAAAGAACCAACCTTGATAGATGAAATGCAAAAATATCTGGAGGATGGGGCAAATAGAATTTGTAAAATTTTGTCCAAAACGTCAATCTTGGTCATCTTGTCTGGGTTAAAAGAACCAATGAAGAGAAAAACAACCCTCAATATGGAACCAAGGGATGACAAGAAAGTGGTTGAGAGATGGCAGGTCAATAACCAGATGCCAGTCCCTGGTCTTCTAGAACCACATAAAGATGATAGGAATAACCAGGTGTAGGGGTAAATACCCTTTCAATAACGTTCTTGGCCAAGGGATCTGAGACCACATCCCTGAGACACCGAAGATAAAGAAAATTGGAGGGAGAAGTGAAGAGATAGGCTGTGGGCGAGAACCTGAAGTATCCATTTGTTGGACGAAAATGCAGACCAAAGACTGAGAGAAACACTGATGAGAAAAGTGTTGACGCTGATGTTGAGAATTGGGAGAGTGGGAAGTAGAAGAAGGATGGGAAGGGGATACATTAAATTCAGCAGGCCTAGGAACAGGAAAATAATGGTGAAGTTGAGAAAGATGAGAATCCAAAGCAGACAATGAGGACTGATGCTGGGCTGTTTCATCCCAGGTCTTCAGTGAGTCAGGAACAACCCCAAAGACCTCTGGGCAAAGAAATGTAGTCTGACAAAGATCACACAGATAAGTGTGAAGGAGGCATGCATTAGCTAGGAGAGTATCTCATCCCAACAGCAGAGGAAGCAAGTAAGGAAGGATAGAGCAGATGAAGAAGTTTGGGCCAATGTGGTGTAAAAATGAGAATGAACCTCTCTAGAGCACAATGATATAAGGTGAAGTGACAAGAGATAATACTGGAAGGTGGTCAGAAAGAGACAAAGATGTTAAAATTGGGCACTAGAAAGGGAAATAGAAGTTAAGGGATCTGTCTCTCAAGGAGGTAAGAAAAAGGTTCCAAAGATTGGGAATTCAGAAACAGAAATGAAGAATGACTGTAAGCCAGTAAAAAAAAAAGAGTCAAGTAGATGAGGATGAAACATGTTAGTACAGGTGCACAGTTGTTCAATGAATGAGCTTGCATTGACCCTAATATCAAGTAAAGGAAGAAAGACAAAGTAGTCTTTAGTATGGGTTTCATGTAGTAAAGCACGGGAGGAATTAAAAGACAATGGGGAAAGAAGAAAAAAAAAAACATACCTGCAAAATCATGTCAAGGAAGAGATTAGAAAGTGGGGATTTTTCTCAACAGCTAAAGCTGTGCTTAGAGCAACCACTGGTATGGAAAATAGCTGGTCAAAATCATCATCATTATCCTGGTCATGTTCAACTTGGGGAGAAGAGAAGGAATGTTGGCTGAATGGATGGGAGGAAGAGATCCAGTGTGCATGAAGGAATCTGCAACACATTTAACAATGACTGTCATGTCCTCGGTACATGTTATCACTGTCATGGGAAGAAGTGGAAGTTACTGTCACTTGATAATTAATAATGGTGGGAAACACCATTATGAATGTTTTTCTAATGAAAAGTAAGGAAAAAACATACTGGTTATGTGAATAATGAACATTGAACTAGGGACCTTAAATGAAACTTAACTCAGTAGGAAACCATCATAAATCTCAAGTAGATGAAAGATTTTGAAACGAGTTCATTCTAGGCAATGCCAAAGAAAAGAATGAAGTTATTTTGAGAACAGGTGCTTAGGGGGAGCTACTGCACAAGAAGGTTGTGTCACCCTCCTATTGATGGAAGGCTTTCATCGCATGATGATGTCATCATACACAAGCTCAGTTCACACTAAATATGTGTTTTTTAGGTGGGAGGTAGCTCAAGGCTAGTGGCACGCAATTCTCATAGGCAGATGCCCAAAGGGCTCAAGCTACTGTGTGTGAGAGGTGAGTATCTATTGGGTTGCTAAAAAACAGTGTTGTTAGTTTATATGTAGTTGGTAAAAATAACAAAGTTCAATAAAAACATTCTTTATTAAAATCACCAGCTACCCTTAACCATAATCACGCCTGCCAATTTTTACCCAATAGTAAAGTGTCTTTTTGAATTGGGAGTAGAGACTTGTGTATAACTATCATAGAAAGTCACCATTTCAATGTTCACTGTTAACATAGCATATAAGGTGTCTTCAATCATTGCTGCTCCTTGATTTGAATATTTTCCACTGCCTATGATTGGACATTCTACAGTATAAAAAAACTGGCACATACAGTATACCACAAACATGGGTTTGTAGACTGTTCTAGTTTCTGCTTCGGTTATTTCAAGGATACACCTAAAACACACAGTTACCTGCAAGTTTTTGAAATAACCGGAGATTCATAAGACTAGTTTGAGGGAGGGCAGGTGTAATAACTTGTTGCAGGTGTAATGAAAGATAGAAGTCTTGATGTAAAGACAGACAAAAATAAATTTTATTTACTGAAGACCAACAAAAGAATAAATTAACCGATTTTTTCAGTGGTAGGCTATTGCACTGTAATGGATGGAGTTTAAAGAAAAATAAACAGATGAATTGCATTTGTATAGATGTAAATGAAAATTTATTTGATAAAGACAGAAACTGAAGGAAACTACTTGTAAACAAAACAAAACACTACTAGTAATGGATTACTGAATGATACAGGTCACAAAAATCACACGTACATAGCAAGTCTTCAGGTCAGAAACACATTTTTGAAAAATGCCAAGACTACTCACACATTCTGCATTCTGTCAGTAGCTGACCAATCAGAAATATTTTTGCTCAATGCAACATTTGTAGAGCAGTGTCACATGCCGAATGTAAAGAAGGACACAATACAACTATCATGTGAAACAGTAGATAGTTTGAATGATAATATTTGATATGTTCCAAATTAGTACTCTAGAAACATAAAAAATATGAAATATATACAACAAAGAGTGGGATATGTAAAACCTGCATACAACACACTCTTCACAAACAATCTAATTATATTGCTAAAATTACACACTAAGCCTGAACAGACAGAGCTATTCAGAAAACTGTTATTGTAGTATGTAGAGGCATAACTAGTATTTCTTATCTTCTTTAGTTAGCAAGGTGAACATTTCAGTACCTTTCATTCTAGTAACCTATTGTTCTGGGTGATTCCACTATGATATCAAAGGTGCATTCTCATAAGAAAAATTGCTGTAAAGTAGTATATGCCATATAAAGCTTGGGTAGTAATCTCATTCACTGGCAAGTCAGGTGATACCTGTAGATTTTGTTTGTAGTTAAGCATACAGCTACACAATCGGCTATCTGCACTGTGTCCACCATGGGTATCAAACCAAGTTTTTAACATTATAAGCCTTCAGAATTACTGCATTTTGCAACTGGAGACTGATACCTGAAGGTAATATCCTTCTTTTTTTCTATTGGAATGACCGTCAGTGACATGCATAACTCATGTGCACTGAGAGATATGGCGTTACAGAACTGTGTATACAATGCTATGCTTTCTTGGTTTGGACAGTCACCAATAAAAGGGCTCTCAATAAATAGATCTACATCCAGTAACAGTGCTGTCTTTGGTCCAGTTTACTGGTCACTTTGATTTGTTTTAATAAGTAAGTATAACTTTTCATTCTGTCTACAATTTGCTTAGCCTCTTTCTTCAAACTTGGTGAAAATTGTAATTCAGATTTACTCCATGACTCCTATATTTCCTGACAAACCTCCTGTTATCTATAGAAAATACCTAGAGAATACCATACTACAAACCCAAATAGTATAAATAACAACAGCAACTAGACTGGAGCTTCAGTGAAAAGAACAAAATTTCATCTACTCCTACTCTCCACACAGGTGAAGTTTAGACAAAACTGATGAATCCAGTACAGCCTACCCTGTCTAGTATTCCTCTGAAGCATGGGATAAATTTGTTTATCTTCTACATGATTAAAAATTTGATTTTTAATTTTAAAACAAAACAACTTTTTATTTCAACTTCAGAGAAATATATTTGTAAGCATAGGAAACATTTCTTCACAAAAATTGTGTTTCTTCTACATTTCAAATGTTCTTAAAATAACTTAATAACAAGAGTATAACAACATTCATTGTATTTCTGCACCATTTTTTTACAAACTTATTATCTTAACATTTATACACAGAAAAAACTAAAAACTTTGACCCATCAGACAACCTGTCTCCTGCCGAGGCAGGTTTTGAAGCATTGCCATCACATATATTACTAACAGTAATGGTCAAAAGAAGTTCTTCACAAGTATAACTACTATAACCCTGCTGCATTAAATATAGGAGCTTTTATCAAGTTTTCATAATTGTAGAAAATATAATCAAATATTTTATTGTGTAAGAATAGCTAAACAACTTGTTTCAAAACCAATGATGTTAAACAATGTACGAGTAACTGAGATTTTATTATAGTTATATATAAATGGACATATAGTATGAACATATTTTTATGTAAACAAATGAACATTGAAGTCTTTAGAAAAATAATAAAAATTCAGAAAGTTTTCAGTTAACCAATACTGGCTGTCAAATTATAATAAAAGTCATTTTATAATTTTTCTTCAGCAGTGTATCATTTTTACCATTTGAGTAAGATATAGCTCCCCCCTATTTTTTAGCAGCAGGAAATTAACCTCAGCAGCCTTTTTGTCTGGTTGACTCTCCAGATCTTCTTGTGACTGATAAGGTTGTAAAAACCTGGAATAAGAAAAATGTGATCAGGATAATACTTTGCATCAATTCTTTTTTGAGATTGAGCTGGTGTTCATGATTTATGTTTTCTACAACATTCTCTTGATGTATAATAATACAAAATGTTTGTAATTTTAATGAAAAACATTTACAAATTTAAACGTTAAAATAGGTTTAGGTTTTGAAAATAATAAAAACACAATAATATAATCTTCTTCCTCCTAAACATACAAATTGAAATGTGATTCAAATGCATTCATGTTTGATTGGTAGAAATTGATAAAGTATAGATATAATATGCAGACATATGTTTTCTACCTGCTTTAATTAATATGTAGGAATTTTAAACATTTTTGGTTTAGTTAGTTTCTATGCACTTTTGATATAAACATGTTGAAGTTGTTTAGTTACAGACTTTGTTTTTATATCTACATTGCCCAAGGGCTTATGGAAAGACGAAGCTCTATTGATGCATTCAGTAGAGATGATTGTTTAGGTGTTTATAAAAGTGTTTACACACTTTTGTTTTTGCTTTGTGACATAATAAAGATTTCTTTAAACTTAACATCACAGGTGTCATGTCTCATTATTTCCCACTGCTTAAAACTCAGTCATGTTTTCAAACTTATATCACTCCACAAATTTCTTCTTTGATTCTCCTATTTTTAAGCAGATCTATTTGATACTTCAAAGTTGCATAGTTTAGTTGAGAATACAACATATAAAATGGCTAACAAAGTATGGTTTACTGATAACAAGCTGATGCACCCGTCCTTTGTCTAGGTTATGAACTTAAAAAAATGTGGAGGTGGATGCTATGATAAATAACACAAAAATCCTAACTTTAACACAATTTATTTATAACATAACATATTATTACAGTATTCATTATTACTTCACCAAACTATTTGTACAAGTATCAAGAACTCACTATGTATAAACTTAAAACATGGTATATCACCATGCGATGATCAGGGTGACTTTGTAGGAAGAGGTAGCAGCCAAAATAGTGGTGGTAGGATGCTTTCTGTTACCCACTTTTAACACCCAGCTCTTAATGTGTTTCCACAGTGTTTCACGTGATTAATTAATTGATGGTCATTGGCCTCAGAAGTGTGTTATAGACCGAATTTGAAGGGTCACCGGTCAAAGCAGGAAGTGAGTATAACTCAAGAAACGGCTCTTCATATCAACCTTATGGTGGCTGTTGGAGTAGAAACTTCAGCTGAGTTTATATATTATTGCAAGACTGGTGACCATTCTTTTTTAATTCTTTTTTTTATGGCCTGGTATGGCTAGGTGGTTAGGGCACTTGACTCTCAATCTGAGGGTCATGGGTTCGAATCCCCATCCCACAAAACATGTTTGCCTTTTCAGTCATAGGGGCATTATAATGTGATGGTGAATCTCACTATTTGTTGGTAAAAGAGTAACCCAAGAGTTGGAAGTGGGTAGTAATGACTAGCTGCTTTCCCTCTAGTTTTTCACTACTAAATTAGGGACAGTTAGTGCAGATAGCCCTCGTGTAGCTTTGTGTGAAATTCAAAACAAACAAACAAATAATAGTTTTTCTGTTTTTGATGTAATGATGTGGCACTATCTATGAATAAAGTTAATGCTAACTTACTTTAAAGATAATAAATGCTCAATAACAGCAATAATGGGAAGTAGAGGGGGTTGTGAACCCTCCATTAACGTGCCCCTTGTTCCAAACTATCATCCCACAATGTTTGCTTTGATTGGCCCAGTGACCTAGGAGTAGAGAGGTCAGGGACAAACAGACAGACACACAGATTTTTGTGCTTTATATATTGAGATTAAAATAAGGAAGATAAAATAAACCTTGGTTAGTAGTTTTAACCAAATAAGATATATGTTTGCTTTAATATCAATCAATGTTGGTAAGTATGTAATGTAAGCCTATGCATGTATGTTTCTTGTACTGACATACCTACATTTAGAAGAATTCTAAGGGTAGCTGAGCTAATGTTCATCCTGAATTAAAAAGTACTACAAGATACATCAACATGCAGGTTACATAAATAGTCAAACATTACCTCAGCACATGTTGGATGAATTCCTATGGTAGCATCAAAGTCGGATTTGGTTGCACCTTTTTTTACTCCTACAGCAAATCCCTGAGTTACTTCTCCTGCATTTGGTCCTAAGTAGTGAAACCAATCACTCGCTCCTAAGAAACAAATTATCTTGTATCCAACAATATCAATTAATCTTGACGAGTAAAACAACTATCTTTGTATGTAAATAATATAGAGATAATTAAAAAATAAGTAAAATCTGAACATTGTGAAACCTGTTAAAATAAGTTGGTTAATAAGGGATTTTTAAGTTGCAGTGTTGAATATGAAAACTAGCTCTGAAATATTATATACAATTTATGTCACTTTGCTCCTTACATAACCTTTATATTTAAGCTCTATAGGAATAAATTTGGGAATTTGAATTATTAATATGACCTACAAGAATTAACAGTATTATCTTACATCTTCAGGTTTCAGACAAATAAGCTTTGCATAGCATACATTTTCATTTTTCTTCGGTAAAGTCCACTCCAAAGGCACGAAGTTAGTGTGATAGACCTAAGATACAATTTTAAAATATCAAATAAGTGCTAGAAAATTAAATGCACTATTTTCAACTGTTTTTTAAAAAAGAAAAATCAATACTAGCAGAAACACCACCCTATGGATGGCTGTTTGCACTAGTAAATGCTAATTGTAGTATTCATACCTCTTTGAAAAACAATTAGAAAAAGAGAAAATTTTCTAAAAAAGCATTATTTTTCTGGGAAGTACTGCATGGGAAAAGTATTTGGATTGTGCTCTTTAGTCATACACAGCTCATTTCATCAAAATGATTCAATGTACAGATCTCAAAATTTTCATAAATTTTACAGATATAAACTGTAATGTGCTACCCTTTATTTAAAAATAATATTTTTTTAAGAACTCCAGTTTCTCAGTCCTACATTTAAAAATTACATCAATAAAGATACAATCAAACCCTCACATAAAGTCCTCGTGAAAGTTGCATTCTGTTGTAAGGATAGTACTTATATTTAAACTTGTGTTCTATTATAAAGAAATAGTTGTCACACATACCACAGTTATTTTTCTAATTATCTGAATCTTGAATACCCAAAGTGAGAAATATGTTATGGATTTTTGTTTGTGTTTCCATTCAGTAGATGGTGCAGGAGTTTTGGTTACATGCATAGATACTGACATTTAAGCTACATCGATTATAGTATGGTTTATAAAACAGTGCCTTCCAACCTGGGATCTGTGCCCACAACAACAACAGATAATTGGGATTCTGGAATGCCGTATCTGCACTTTTTCATCTTATCAACTGCTGTAGAACAGTGTTAAATGCCATTCTAAGATTTAAACAATCTGAAATGTGGATTTTTAGTAAAAGCATTAACTTTTTAAAATTTAAATTTCAAAGTTCCACATGGAGATGTCATTTTTGATATAAGAACATGATAAATACTTTAAAAATCTAGAAGAACAGTAGAGTCACAAAGTACATCCAACTGTAACAATAACCCTGGTGTTAATGTGTACACATACTGGAAGTGCATGAAAATTAACATTATTTAATGTGCAAGTAAACAGCCGTATAAAACAAAATACGTAAGAAACACCTCTTGTTACTCAGATTCAAATCAGGAGAGTTTACAGACTCTAGTATTTCAAGAAACAGTAATACAACAGTGTCATTAAACAGTAATACAACACTGTTGCATTACTGTTTAATAACACTGTTGCATTACTGTTTAATAACACTGTTGCATAACTGTTTAATGACACTGTTGTATTACTGTTTCATGATGCAGTCATGAAACAGTAATACAACAGTGTCATGAAACAGTAATACAACTGTGTCATTACTATAATGAACTTTTATATAACTTATTCCCATCCTAGAACTCTATCTTCTACATTCTTGCTTGTACCCACTAATAACATTATATCTCTTTAATATTAATTAATTAAACAGTGTCTATATTCTACATTCATGCTTGTACCCACTAGTAACACTATATCTATTTAATATTAATTAATTAAACAGTATCTATGTTCTACATTCATGCTTGTACCCACTAGTAACATTATATCTATTTAATATTAATTAATTAAACAGTGTCTATATTCTACATTCACGCTTGTACCCACTAGTAACATTATATCTATTTAATATTAATTAATTAAACAGTGTCTATATTCTACATTCATGCTTGTACCCACTAGTAACATTATATCTATTTAATATTAATTAACTAAACAGTGTCTATGTTCTACATTCATGCTTGAACTCACTAGTAACATTATATCTATTTAATATTAATTAAACAGTGTCTATATTCTACATTCATGCTTGTACCCACTAGTAACATTACATCTATTTAATGTTAATTTTTAATCAGAGTAACCTCTGTATTTAGAGCAAAACTAAAAAATCAGCCTGTAAATCAAAATACCTAATTAGATATACTTTTATTACGTTTCTACTTATAAAGATTAAGATGCATTGTTTTGTCAGATGGATACCCTTGCATTAACATATTTTTGGCCATGATCCTCATGAGGATCAACCAGCTAAGGAGATTTAGGTTAGTCCTAAATCCATATATTAAGCAAACAATGCAAAACAATCTTTACAATAAAAGTATAATAATAGATAAAATTATAAAGTAATTACATTTAATACACTAAATGACATAACTAATATTGTTAATGAAAATAATAATAAATAAATAATATAGCATACCCTACTTAGGGAACATAGAAACATTTACTTACAATATAATGCTTTGTTAACATTATTATAAACAATTGTTTCAGGATACAATATAACATTGTATAAGCAGAGTAATTTATTTATTCATCACCAATTATAAAAATGTTACACAATCACCACAATTACCTGGAGATTTTGAGAAACTTCTTTATGAACAATAGTATGTCAATTTCATTCTCTTAGAAATATATTACAATCACAGGCTCTAAACCAGATATGAAAACATTTCTAGAAGCTTAAAGAGAAGGAAAACTACCTCAATGTTGTCCTCTCCATAGTTTTCAATAGCTTTTTCTTCAGAATATCCAATAGAACCATACTCCAGTGGTGTGAAAACTGTAGTAGGCACATTCTGGTAGTCACACTATCAAATCAAATTTTAGAAAAGGCAGATATCATACATAACAGAAAAATAAACTTTTTAATAAACAGAACAACATAAGGACATTTTCAGCATTTATCTTTATCAGTATTGAATAAAGTTTGTTTTAGACCCAACACCCTAAACTCACCCTATGTGTGTACGTACTGATAAGGAATTAATAAAATTTGGAGACGAGTTGAATTGATAATGAAGAAAACTTTATTACAAGTTTACCACAGTAACAAACATGAAGCATTTTGACAAGTTATTATCATCATCAGTTATCAGATGAAATTTTATTAATGTAATATATTTCCAGCTTGAATGTTTATAGTATACAAGGGTTGTTTCAGTTGGATCCTGATCTTTAGCTTGTACAATGAACTTCAAGTGAATGTTCCAAAGGAGAAGATTTTTTCACAGAAACTATATTCCTCTAAATCCACATTTTGGCCTTTAAACAGTCCATTCATTGTTTATCCTTAATGTTTACTAAATGCTTCTTCAGTAAGGTGAAAAAACAGAAATTTACATAAAGTAATTTTATGTTACTAAACTATCTAATTATAGGACACTGAGGTAAGAAAATTAACACTTAGGTATTTTCTCAACAATAAGAAAAGCAACATTCAAGTGCCCTCTCACCAGTGTAATGTCGACTGAACTTATGAACACATAAATATTTCTCTCTATATGTAATTGAGTCGCAGGGCCTAGTTTAGTGAATTTATTTAAATAAAGACATCTAAAGTATGACAAAGGATAGCTTGTTATATAATCTGCCCTTCAATACATATTGCATATCATTCTTTCATACATCAAATTATTTATACTTGCATTTTCTTATAGTTAAAAAAAAACAAATTTGTCAAGTATATTTTTAAATCCCTCTCTGAAGTTACTTCTAAATAATCTGTGGGTGTTGCAACAGTATCAAAAAAGACAATGTGGAAAATAGGAAAATTTACACATGGTGATTATTAAAATCATTTGCATATGTCTCAAACCATAATTTGTGTTTTAGTATTTTAAATATATGTTGAATATTTAATGTATATGTAAATTAAACTTGTTCAATATACTTTGCAATATAAAAAATTAATTTTGTCTACTTTTGTGTACATGTCTATTATGCTTTAATCAAAGCACTGATGAGACTTACCTGTAGTTCCCCATTTCCATATAACCGTTTAGCTAGTAGAGTACCTGCTTCAACTGCCACAGGAGTAAGTTCTAGCTTGCCTTCCAGAATGTCTCCTATTGCAAATATATGTGGAATGTTGGTCTGTTCTGCAGTTGTTGGAATCTTGCCATTCCTAAAAAAAGCAATACAGACCATTCATATTATCTTGTACGCACGATAAAAACTCTAACTGTTCTGTTTTGATGAAATTCTATCAATTTTGGAATTTGTTAGGAAAGGAGATCTACATATAACATAGCATTTGCTAGAGCATAGCTGGAAATATTTACATTTTTAGATTTCATTTTGCACAAATATAAAACACTTGCATTTTGGGCAAAATTTATAGTTTAAATTTTCATGGCTTAGATGTGTCATAAGATCTACGGTATACTCTTCAGTATGAATACAGGGCTTTTTCCAGGGTAGTTCAACAGGATTGATTTTGGTAAACTTTGGGAAACTTAGCACCACAGGTGTGGAGGGGGTG
>NW_013666346.1:388987-389842 GCF_000517525.1 Limulus polyphemus | reverse complement strand
ACTTTGAAGCTTGTTTTGCAGGTTTTAACTTTTGCAGAAAAATGAAATTGAAAATACTTTAATTTTCCATTACAAAAATTTGTAGACATCATTATGTAACTAAGCAACATTTTTCATACTATTAACCTTTGTAGTTATGCTGTGCAACCGACCTGACATGTTGGTAATCCACCAATTGAAAGCAACTTGTCTGGGCATGTTACAGCAAGCACTGCAGGTACTTAACTGACTACAAGTTATTATCTGCATATAGCATATTGAGAACAGCTACTCAAATAGTTTGGTGGGTATAAAATTACTTTAGATTTTTTAGCAATATCAAACGACGAACAGCCACAACTTCATAACAAACCCCTCTCAAAATGTCTTTGTGGAAAGGGATAAAATTCGACCATAAAGGCTTTTCATTTTGCTGGAACTATCGTTTGCAGAAATGTACACACTGTGAAAATAAGTGAAAGTTAATTCCACGTGAATAATAAGTAATTTATATATATATATATATATATCTTTACTAACATTAATCTTAAACTACAGACCTAACAAACAAGGTGTGCTTGAAACTAAGGAAATGCTGAAAGTGTAGGTTTACTAGTCTTATACTACAGACCTAACAAACAAGGTGTGCTTGAAACTAAGGAAATGCTGAAAGTAGTGGGTTTACTAGTCTTATACTACAGACCTAACAAACAAGGTGTGCTTGAAACTAAGGAAATGCTGAAAGTGTGGGTTTACTAGTCTTATACTACAGACCTAACAAACAAGGTGTGCTTGAAACTAAGAAAATGCTGAAAGTGTGGGTTTACTAGTCTTATACTACAGACCTAACAAACAAGGTGTGCTTGAAACTAAGAA
>NW_013666346.1:386260-388123 GCF_000517525.1 Limulus polyphemus | reverse complement strand
TTTTATAATAATGGAATGAAGTGGCCCGAAAAACGGTGCTAACTTGGTAACCTATGGCCCAATTTTAACGAAACTTGTTTTATCATGTTTCTATTATCATTTCATTACAAATATGGTGCTATTGTGTGCCATTTTTGCTGTATTTAATTACAGACAAGCACACACACAAACAATCTCAGAGATTTAGTAGTATATAGATAAAGTCCTCTGAACACATGTTAAAAATAGTATATAATCACAAATATTTTATTGCCACTATCAAACATGAGTATTACATATCACCAAATGCATCATTAGGTATGGGTAGGACAGATCAAAATTGCATTGGCAATATGCAAAATATTCCTATTAAGTAGTTAACATATCATGTAACATATAAGGAGTAGGCTTTTAGATTTATTAAAAGCTTCCAAAGTTTTTCATTATTTCTTCTCAATCTTTTTTAAGTCATATAAAATTATTCACACACATCAGTTTATGAAATAACTTCCAGGATTCACTTATAAGTTGCAGCTCTTATGAATTTTTCATTATCTAAAAACATTAACCTAAACCAATATCCTTACTGTATTGTACTCTCCAACCACCTCTTCTCCTGAGTCCACCATGCTCCCCGTTACCTTCAACAATTCTGGCAGACCTGGTTCCACTCGTTCAATCTTAAACCCAGAGTTAAAAGAGATTAAAATTCATCAAGGTTTTGTCAAAATTGTTTTGCTATAAAATAAGTTAAAAAGCAAGTAATTTATAACTAAATCCCACTTACAAATTAAAGTTTGTCCACATTTATTGGAATAATAATAATTCACTTTTTTGTGTGCATGAAATGTGAAACAATATAAAGAAAATAATACTTTTTTTTGCTTCAACTTTATTACTTTAATCTAAACCATAGTAAGTTCTGTTATATTTAATTCCACATTACTAGAATAGATTGGGAAATCTGAAAGAAAAACATCCAGACATAACTAAAACAACTAGATGGAATTTTTTGAACACATTTTTTGTTCATTGTCATATTTAAAAAAGTATTGTTTACAAATACTCCTCTTTTCAGTAGAAGAACATAACAATACTTATACAAAATCTGATACATATATATGTATGGGAATTCTCTACGTCATTTATTTGTGTTCATCAATGAAAAAAGAAATTTAGTAAAAATAAAAGTAATGTGGTGCTGAGATTTCTCTTCCTTGCTTACAGTATAACATAACATCTAGGGATGATAAGGGACCTACTGGTCCATCTAGGCTGGCCCATCTTCTAACACTATTAAATAAAAAATAAAATATAAAAACAACTTCAAAGCCAGCCTTTATCATTCATATACTTATCAAGCTTTCTCTTAAACCCATTCCAAAAGCCAAATACCCTGTTAGAAAAATAAAACTGTCTGAGCTGAAGATGACTTCTACCTTGCCAAAATTTATATATCTGTACTCTAGTCCTAGCATTCTCACCATTAAGTATGAAAAAAGATGATGCATCAACATTATCAATTCCCTCAACAGTCTAAAACACCTCAATCAGATCTCCTTTAACTCTTCTTTTTTCAAAAAAAAACAATTTCAATGACCTTAACTTCTCCTCGTATGACAACCCCTCCATCTCAAGCACCATTATAGTAGCCCTCCTCTGAACCCTTTCCAACAATTTAATGTCCTCCCTAAAGTAAGGAGCTCAAGACTGAACACAATACTCCAAATGTGACCTAACCAGTCACATATATAATGAAATTATAATCTCATTAGATTTGTATTCAATATTTCAGTAGATACAACCTAAAATCCCATTTGTCCTAACACTAGCAACAGCACACTGCTTGGATGGGTCAAAAGACTGATCAACCACTACACCAAG
>NW_013666346.1:379720-385836 GCF_000517525.1 Limulus polyphemus | reverse complement strand
TACCCACTTGTGACATTAATCCAGTTTGACTGAACTCTGCTTTCTTCCACTCTTTTATCTAATTAGCTAACTTATCCCTCATATCTATAGAGATAATATTTTTACAAGCCTTTTATGTGGCACCTTGTCAAATGTTTTCTGAAAATCCAGATACACCAAATCTACACCCTTACCCTCATCTAAATAAGCAGTATCCTTTTCAAAGAATGTCAAAAGATTTGTTAGGAAAGATTTTCCCTTAGTGAAACTATGTTGACTATCCAATAAAATTCTAAACTTTGTTAAACGACTTTGCAATGCATCTTTTAACAAACTTTCCAAAACTTTTCCCACAACTGATGTAAGACTAATGGGTCTATAATTACTGGAACAATTTTTATCACCTCCCTTAAAAAGGAGTTACATTAGTTAACTTTCAATCCTCTAGCACCTGCCCACTATTCAAGGACATACAAGAAATAGAAGCAAGTGGCTCACATATCCAATCTTTAACCTCCTTCAAAACTCTTGGGGAAATATTATCTGGCTCAGGAGCCTTATCATTCTTTAAACTTCCCAATCTTTTCTTAACAAGCTCAGAATTAATGCAATCATCTTGTATAGATCTGAATACACATTTGCATATATTCAAAAGATGATTAGACTCTTATTGATAATAACTAAAATGTACTAACTTTCTTCTTAAGTATCATTTCTATATCTATATTTGTCTTAGAAGAACTGGATCAATTAATATTTAATTTCCTCATATATTCAAAACATATATCTTCTCTCTCATTGTGTCAACGATGGTTAGTTTCAGACTACCAGGAAACATAGTGGATTTAGGTAAAAAATTTGGATGAATTACATTTCACTGACATTTATTTAAATTTGGTGAACCCATCTTTATATATTTTTTTATTCCAAGGAAACAGATGAATATATCGTGGTGAAAGCAAACCTTTTTGGGAACACATGGTCGAATGAACTTAATTCCACATTGTTCAGACATATGAGCCCCTATCTTCTCAGCTATGTCTTGATCAAAACCTCGCAGTAAAACAGACCTAACCATCACTGTTACATCCAGGCCAATCCCTCTCAAGAACCCAGCACACTCAAGAGACACATAAGAAGCTCCAACTATTAAAGTCTTTCCAGGACAGTATGGTAACGAAAAGAGATCATCACTGGAAGGTTAAAAAGAACTAATATTAAAAGGTCTGAATTCTACTGAATTATAATAAATACACACAACACAATATGGACTTTTTTAAACTTTGGAAATGTACTCATCACAAAATATACATCAATTAGTATCTTTGATTCATTTCATAAAAAATTATATGATGTTTGAACTGTAAATTATAAATAATCTTATCCCCATTAATGAATCTAAAGGCCTTTGATCTCACAATTACAAGACAATCTGATGATGACAAAACCTTGTCAAAACATTGTACATTTGCTGTTATGTTAAACTTATATTAAAGTTTTTCTTCATTACCCATTCAAGCCGTCTCCAGCCATTATTAGTCTCAAAGTGGGTTCCTCGTCATCGATGTAGTAAATTGTTACATGGAGTGGAATATAAGTAAATCACTTAAAGTGGAAACAAGTGAATGATCAATTACGTGGTCTATTAGACTATACTCAACCTTTACTATGTTTACTGTATTCAAGCCAGCCTGATGAGCCCTGATTTTGGACAAAAGGCTTCATTGGCACTGGATTTTACAGTCACAGTGTGGTTGACATGTTATTACATATTCTCCTTTGCTCTTACTCTAAGTCCTTGGAATTGAGTTGTAAAATAAAAACAAAAGTTATGCAACTTCATGAACAAACTGAAAATACATAAAACAATAATTAGTTTTCTGCAGAAGTCCTCATTTTTCTTCAAAGCTGCATTGGGTCTCAAAAAGCTCTAAACTTCATTCACAATACACACTCTCTCAGCAGCTGACCAATCAGAAATTGGATCACAAAAATTCTGAAGTATCCACTGTTCTATGTGACTGTCATAAAGCAATCCTCTATATATGCAATGTAAAGTAGGACACCATAAAATTATTATACGCAAAGGTAGATAATTTCCAAGACAGACCAGAAAGTAACACCTCAGGCAGGCTGAACTACATCAGTTCAACTGGTTTTAGTATGTCCATATCAGAACTTAGAAAATTTATAAAATTTCCAAGATACAAAACATATACTATAGAAGAATAACTTAACTACTATTTGCCTACTGCATAACCAAAACTCCCTGCTTGATAACCTAGTTTATCATAGCTTTAAGCAAGCCTGCCTGCTTGTATTAACCTGGTTTATCAGAGCTTTAACCAAGACTGCCTCGTTGTATTAACCCATTAACTGTGGCAGGAGCAGCTCAGTTGCCGTTTTCTGACTCACAGATAAAATTGAGTTGCTACCAATCACAATAAAACAGTAATTTTCTTCATTCGCATAGAGTTATAGTCATATATATATATGTGCGACTGACGGATATTTCTGTCATTCGCAGCTGAGCCATAGAACTTCAATGCTGGAAATATCCACCATCCGCAAGTAATGGGTTAACCTGGTTTATCAGAGCTTCTTCTGTTTTTAGAAGAAAAGCTTTCTAACTATACCCATCTAATATTTCACAAATATTTTTTGTATTTGTCTTAACCTGGTTTTACTTATTTATTTGTTTATTTTATTTTTTTGAAGTAATCATTCTATTTGTCTTAATTTAAGTTTTAGAAGCTTTTGTTTTCCAAAATTGTTTTACAAGATTTTCCTACCTGGTGATCCCAAATTCTCTGGCTCCTGCACAATCTGGATATCGAGGTCGTTCTCCAGTGGCAATTATGAAATGTTTTGCAGAGTGGAAAGTTTCATTTTTCTTTTTATCTACAGCCTAAAAAAAATTAATTTGTATGAAAACTTTTTTTGGAATTACTACATCTGAACTATCACCAAATCAACATACACTTTACACTGCAACAAAATTATTCAGATTTCTAAAAGTAACTGTCTGGAAGTTACATGTTTTGAGTGGAGAACATATGAATTGTACTACAGATTTTTAAAAATTTATCATTAAATTCCTTCACTTTAAAAATACCCAAAATTTGGTATAATTATGTCTTTGTTAATTTAAATCTGCACTATTTTTTCAAAGGATTGCAGGTTCATTTCTAATATGCCAGTCAGAACACAATATACAACTGAACTTTAAGTTGCCTTCGTGTGATGCATTTTAAATAAAGAACCAATAGGGTTACTCAAAAACTGCTTTTTTAATAAAAGATCAATAGGATTACTCAAAAACTGCTTTTTTAATAAAAGACCAATAGGATTACTCAAAAACTGCTTTTTTAATAAAAGACCAATAGGATTACTCAAAAACCTTGCCAAAATAATAATGATAAAAAAAATCAAATTAACTGCAATGAATCTATATATCCATAATGATGGGAAAACACTTTAAAAGTATTATGCTCTTATCTTAGTAAAAACTACTGAAGTTATAGTATTTTAATATATAACTAAAGATAAATCATACAGTATCATATATTTACCAGTCAGTAAAAGTTTGTTTTTCTAACTTACTTTAATTTTATGCTGATCGACAAATTCTGCATAAGCATTGAAGTATTTAACTTTCTTTTCACGCAAGGCTACACGGTATCCCCAGTTGAGTGAAGCAATATAGTTCTGAATCTCTTCTATCACCTTCTCCCACGTGTGCTGAACTTAAATATATGGAAATCATTAAGAACTACAGACTTAAAGTAAGCCAACACTAACATTTTCCTTACATAAAAATGTATTTCAGACAGACACTCACTTCTTCACAGGACAGACAGCTAACACTTTGTGCCACTGCTGAAAACTTTTTGCACATGCGCCGAGCCTTTAAACAAAATTCCCATCTCTATACATAGTAAAATGCACTGCACCAGTCTATCAGGTATATCAATATTAGGATATATACCTCCACCTATAGGGGGATGACACATCATCAATGCACAGTACTCACATTAAGCCCTTTGTCTATAGCAAAAGCTCATTCTTGATGAGGCAAAAGAGACACACCCAAAGTTGGGAGGTAAAGTGGGTGGCGGAGGAATTGCTAGGCACTGGCACACAGGGCCTGTGGCCCAATTCTATTTCACAGTGCCCTGAATCCCCAGCCAGTGTCTTGAAAAATCAGAATAGAAAACCATGATCAATATCATACTGAAACACCAAATAAATACTCCTGCACCTATGAGCTTGAGCCCCAAATCTTTTAAGTAGCTAGTGATGCCTCTGATGGGTGATACTGTAGAGAGGTGAATATCTATCTGAGGCACATTTAGGAAAAAATGATGAGCTCCTTTCTGAAAATATAGTGGTAGAAAGGGAAAATTCATGTTGTATTTCTCTCACTAGTGTGTGTGTGGTGGTGGTGGTGGGGGGGGGAGTGGACCTAGTGTGAGACCAGATCTACCTCATACCCAATAATGCATAAAGGTTCTATCAAAAGAACTTCCAACATAGTGCTAGTATTGTAGAGGCTGGTAAAATGTGAAGGCTGCTAAACCAACTCGTATATCTCAGTGGGTTGGCAAAACATGTATGATAAGTGTGGCTTGGACAATACATAAGGCCATACAGCATATGAGAAATATTTACATTATAAATATATATATTTAAAAGAATATGCATGAATGAATCATCCCAGAATTGTATCCCAAGGAGAACCCAAGACCCATATAGCTGGTCAGAACTACTGAGAATGGTCTGGCCCTTAATGTGGGGGCAGCCTGTACTACACTCTCAAAAGAACATCTGCTCTACATCTGATTGAAAGGTGAATCCACTTGACTTCACACCAGTAGAATTACACCAACCTAAAGGGAGAACTCCCCATATCAACCACCCTAGAAGCTTGGTACTAAGAAGGTATGGGTTCTCTGTCTCTTCTAAAGGGGGGAGAACACCAGAGAGGTGTGTGGACCAAACAGGAATTAGAGAATGACAAATAGAGAAAAAATGAATCAAGAAGCTGAAGCAACCACAATGTGGTGTAAGTAATATGACACAGAGGTGTCAGAGTCATGCACATTCCTGCCTGCAATATCTCATCCAGGGGACATCAACAGTCGCAGGTAAAAAAAGGCATGTGATGATGAGATTGATTGGAGGTGACCTTAAAAGGATGAAGGATGTCATCCCCCCAAAGAAAAAAAACAGTGAAACAGAAAATGAGATATTATGTTCAAGAACAAATAAGCAGAAGTTTGAGCACGAGTACCTCCTGTTGGTGATCAAAATAGATCATAACAGGATGTCCAGACAACAGTATCAGAAGATGGTGGAATGTTCATTAAACTGCCCACATCTCAAGGACATGGATGTAGAAATACTCCTCCTCAAGAGACCAAAACTCTATAATTGCCAAAAGTATCCAAAACCACACCCCACATGGCTGGAGAGGCATCCATGAATAGGTATAACTTTGCATGAGGTGGAATAAGATGGATACCCAGAGTCACATGGAAATGATTAAGCCACCATGATAGCAAGAGCTAAAGGGATAGAGGTAAAGAAATAAGAGATGATACTGGGTTCACTGAATTGCCAAAGTCCCAGAATGATTCAAAAGTACACATCCGGAGGAAGAAAGGAAACTTGAGAGTCTAGAATCACCAAAAGAAACAGAACCTCAAACATATGAGAAAAGGAGACATAGGACCCTTGGTAACCAAGGATGTAAAGAGGAAGGTTGAGCCTATCCAGTAAACGAGGCGATAAAAAGTCCAAAATGAATTAGATACTGAATGGGAGTCAATACCAACTAAGGAGCATGACTGACCAAACTCTGGAAGGAGAGAGGTTGTAGCAAATAATGCCTCCCAGTATATGGCTAGGAGATGCCAAATGGTGGCTAAAAGAGATAAAATCAGAATACTTCGTGACTAAAAAAAAATGTAAAGCCTTGATTCTCACCTCATTCATACTGTGTCCACAAAGGAAACTAGAAAAGCACAATGACCCCTTAGTCTTCTTTTAGTAGTAAAATGAATAGATAAATAAAATAATAATGATAATAGTAATAAAATAAAAGTTAATTAATAAAATCAATAAACAGAGGAATG
>NW_013666346.1:344159-378720 GCF_000517525.1 Limulus polyphemus | reverse complement strand
TTCACTATCCTGGTTTCTTTACCCAAGTTTATAATTAAAGAAATTTAAAGTTACAGTCTAAATACCGAAAGCTGATGAAACATTGAAAATCAATACGGTTAGTACAAATAAAGAGGAACGTGAAAAAAATATGCACTCTCACGTATTTTTATCGCAGATTTTACGTCTAAAGAGAACTTTAGAAATATTGTATTTTTGTGACTGAAAGTCACGAAGTAAAAGAAAACATAATCCTTGAACAATGTAACAATAAGAGTTTTTGAAGACCCAGTAGGCAGAAGGACACGAATAGCGATAGTTGTTAACTGGGAAAACTTTTTTTATTAGTTGGGCAGAATCTTTATACTTCAAACGTAAACTAATTCCTAGAATCACTTACACACTTAGGATGGTTCTTAGAATCCCTCTGCTTGTGTCTAAGCCTAATTCATTAGTTGGAAGTCTTGAGGAGCATTATTTGCAAATGACTGTTATTTGTTTATTTGCTCCCTTCATGTTCATGCTATTTTTCATCAATTATACCTTTTCATAAATTTTATAACAACCCCCCTTTTTTTCTTTGTTAAACAAAGGAAACTTTATCGAATCTATTTATTATTTGATGTTGAATGTCGTTTTCAGCGCTACATAGGCTATATCTTGACGATGAATGAAATCGCCAACGCGTGGCCATTATTGAAAGCATTAGTAGACTTTTGGCACTAGGGCCACTGTCTTTTATTCCAGAACCTCTAGCGGGTTTCCAGTCTGGCCCTGATTAGTGTTTGTTATCGCTTGTATTCACATCGTGTATTGCTTCTTAACTTACAAAACTTTAATTCTAAAGACAGCATATATTAAAAAGTTTTTGAAATCTGTGACAAATAATAATTGCAGATAACGTTTTTCAGAAAATTGATTTAGAAATTGTTTGTTATTTCACTCAATGAAACTTAACACTTCTTTTAAACAATGAAAATTCGTTTCATTCAAGCATTCTTATTACTAACACGTGCTTGAATTTTTCACTCTCTACTGCATTTAATATACATATTTCAGATGACATTAGAATGGAAGCTTCAAGATTGACTTGTTTCATGACACTCTTCTATGCAGGAAGCCATTGCACTCTGTTGATTAAGATAGCAATATATATATATATAAAACTACACACGGTTCGTGAAAAGTAGTATGAAATGAGAACGTAAAAATGAGATGAATAAAACCTGTTGTAAATAAGAGAAAACAAGATCCTACATAGGCTAGTGATCACCATCCACCGCCAAGTCTTGGGCTACTCTTTTACCAACGAATAGTGGGATTAAACGTCAAATTATAATGCCCCCCACGGATGAAAGAGCGAGCATGTTTGGTAGGAGAGGGATTCGAACCCGCGCCCCTCAGATTGCAAGTCTAGAGGCCTAACCACCTGGCTATGGTGGGCCTCAAGAAGGAAAGGTCATAGAGCTTACAACAGAAATATATAAATATATTTAAAGAGTCATAGCTTATATATAGTAGCAAAATTGCAATCAGAATAATAATAGAAATCAGACACGTATTCTTAAAATACATGGTACCTAGCATATTTTACAAAATAACCCTCTCAAAATACAACAATAAATTCATGAAAACAGTCCTCGTAAACACAATCTGGGAATTACACATTATGTACAAGGAGTTTGTTTGTTTGTTTGTAATTAAGCATAAAGCTACACAAAGGGCTATCTGTGCTCTGCCCACCACGAGTATCGAAATCCGGTTTCTAGTGTTTTAAGTCCGCGGACATACCATTGTGCCACTAGGGGGGGCCGGAACAAAGAGAAAAGAAAACCCTGTTAATTAGTTAGTATACTGAATGTCATTACCTTTTTATTTTGATTAATTGTTTATTATTATACCTTTATTAGAAATATTATTTTGTATTGTTGGCTGGAGATATGTATTTAAAACTAACCTAAATCTCCTAAGTTGGCCGAACCTCATGAGATATTCTTGGGATTACGACCGAAAATATCGTTAACAGCAAGGGTACCCAACTGGAGAAACAATTTTTATAAGTAGAAACGTAAGAAAAGCATATTTTATTAGCTATACTGATGGTAAGATTGATTTTGAGTTTCGCTCTAAGTAGATAGTTTACTCTGATCGGAAGTTATTATTAAATACATAAACCAAAAAATTTCGGAATAACCAAAAAAAAAGAAAGAAAATTTGGTACCCATGGAATTTCATTTTCTTAGATGATGGAAGCAAACGTCTTCTCCAAGGCACAAACTGACCATTTCCCTTCAGCAAACATATTCTTAATGACCATCCATCTCTGGGCCAGGTCTTACTTACTAAGGGTCACTTAAACTTTGACCTGGTGAAGTTCAGTCATTGCTTATGACCAACTTATTTGGCCTCCAAGCAGTGATATATACTCCTCTCGTAAGACAAATACCCAAGCCTTTGTCCATTTGTCAGCCTGGACTTAGCACAGATGGCGCCATTACACCATTGCTTTCAGGTTGACGCTCTCTGGGATAGTAGTTGGGGCACTATTGGAAGTTCAAGAGTCTCTACCCTCTAGGCCAAGACCACTAAAATAGCACCAAGTCATATATCAAGTTAATGTTTTCACAACAGTAATATTCCCTTTTTCACTTATTTGGGCCTTTTTTACTGTGTCAGTCATATTTACATGGCTACTCTATAGTCAATCAGTAGTTTTCCAACTGAATACCTCAGGGAATTGTAATTTTGGCTTCTTCAACCCCATAACCTCACTGATGGTGAACCCATGATTTATTGCAGTGACACATCCTTTCCTGGCATTCCTCTACTGGGTAAGTGATTTATCTTCTCAAATTCATTTTTGGTGTTGCTGTGGAACCATATCGAGTAATGGAGCTAGTCTCTCCAACTTAGAAGATGAAGTGACCAGGTCACTGAGGAAGGAACTGAGGGCTTTACAGTCTTCGACACAACTCTATTTACCTCAGGTAGTCGTGAAGTCAAGTAGCACATCAATTCCTTCCGCTTTTCATTCTCATTTCCTTATTTTACAAAGTAATATAATCCAGGAAATAGGCAATAAAAGGAGATGATCCATAATCATCAGTGTGTAAGCTGAGGATCATCAGATACGTCATTGAACTGGATACTTAGAAGTGTCTTCGTTAAGTCCCCCAGCTCCACTATAAGATTGATATTTAAGTCTAGAATGTCTGACATAATGCAAATGATGTAATGTCTCATTTCTTTCAAAACTAAATAAACATAAAAGCAAGAGACCAGCATGTTCATTAATTGACCTTATGTTGAGCAAATCAAAAAGGAGAGTCAGACTAGCCTACCTATCCTGTGATAGGTCAGGAGTCCAGTTCTCAGCATAACATGAAGATTGGCGAAATCCCAAAGGAACTACATGCTGAAGCTTCCTCAGAACCACCAATGTGCAGTTTACTGTAATAATTTCATACTTACAATCTAAAATCAAAAGATATTTTTGCTGAAGTAATTAAGCAGACTTATAAACTGTAATAAAACTATTTTTTACCATCACATGTTTGTCAATATGGATCGCTTGTTTGTTTTTTAATTATGCACAAAGCTCCACAAGGGCTATCGGTGCTCTGCCCACCACGGGTATCGAAACCCGGTTTCTAGCGTTGTAAGTCTGCAGACATACCGCTGTGCCACTGGGGGGCAATATGGATCGCGCTGCTGTCACTATGAACTAAGTTCCTAGTTCTCAGATATTGTGTGAAAGGGTACTCTTCGAGGATAACCTATACTGAATGACACAAGAAAATACAGAAATAAAACTTGACTTAACATGTTTAACCCATTGTTTCAGATTTAACTGCATTCTACTGCAGTAGTATTGACGCAATACACACTGTGTATCACACACTTTAACATATACAGTCTTTCTTACCAAATGAGTAACTTTACAAAAATAGTTTCACTGTCGAATTCCATTTAATACCTTAGAGGGCAAAGAATGAAACTGTCATTCCCTAACGTCATTTGACCTGCTGAATGCTATTTTCATATCTGACCATAATTACTTGGTTGTTATTACAGCCAGTAGGTTAACTGCTTATATGTGAACTCTTCCCCTTCTTCTGATTCATCATAAACAGTAAGGGAAGACTTGGCATAATTTTCATCTTCATCAGCTGTGTTGAAATAGTACTCAATAGTGTACTCGTCAGTATCTGTGACTTCAGCTCATTCATCTATTTTATGGTTCAGCCAGTATTTCAAAGGTTTGTTTACCAGTGTGTTCTGCATACTATTGCATTTCACAAGACCACCGAAGTTCATAACTTGGTGGACTGAGCTGTCTTGGGGCAAGGTAACGTCCAGTATATCTAGATTTGAAGCCTTATACACTGACAGAATATATCCAAGTTAATCAAGTCTCCTCTCTTGTGACATTCTTTTAATGCCCTGTCCTATGCTATTTTTTTGCCTTTCAGTTGTCTCTCCCATCTACTGATGTACAATCCAATGTATATGAGCTAATGTCATTCTAAACTATTCCACATATTCTTGTAGACATTAAGATATATCTGAAACTGATAGTGGCCTGTACATTAAATCTCCTAGGACTAGAACTTCTTTTCCCAACATTAGAATCTTTGTAAAACAGCCATGGAGCTGATACTCCATCTTACATATGGAAAGTGACCTCTAAATCAGTTTGATCTGAACTTATAAACATAGAAAGCATATGCTTTACAGTTTGGATAAGCACACTCCTATCATCCCTTTACTTGGCAAATGACATATCTCTGAACTTCATTTATGGTGTTGCTGTGGAGCCAGTTCCAATAATGAAGTTAGTCTCTCGAATTTAGAAGATCACTGGAGGATAGTGAGAACCAAAACAGTTTGATGTGAAATTGTATGTGTAATGGTTCACTGTTTGGACAACCTGTTCAACTAAACTATCAAAGTGAGCAGAAAAGTTGAAATACATGCCTCCCCACAGTCAGTACATTACACAACTATGCAAACATCAAGCTATTAAAGTTTGTTCCTTGATAAGTATGAGTCTCCCCTGGTAGTTCGAAGTCGGTTATCCACTGTTCATGATATGCCCGCAACTGTATGAGCAAATATACATAAGCTTCATCACCTTTTGTAAAGTAATTAATTTTCATCAGAATGTAACAATAAATGATATGTTTCTAGAAGAAGCCAAGTGATAACCAGAACTATTTTCTGCACTGGCATGAATAGTTCTTTCTTTGGTTGAATATTTAACACAGTGTTCACACCAATGATCTAACGTTCTGCAAGAATGCAGACATAAATTCCATCATCACTATAGAGTGAGACATTCCCTAGTATCCTCTCCTTCTTTTATTGTGTAAAGTTTGGGAAATTTTAGGTTTCATGGAATTCAGAACCACAAGCTGCATTATGAAGAGTAACGATGGTATACTACTCCCTACCATTCTTCTAATTGTTGATGCAAATTCAAGAGGTTACAAGTTTCCGTGCTACAATTCATTGATTTGTAAGCTTCATATTTCAGCCTTCTAAACATCAAGCAACACTTAAGCTAGGTACGAGTCCTTCAGCTGCTCCTTTTATGTGTGTTGTCAGATTTGGTATCCATTCATGAGTGGAAATTAAATTTATCTATGACCTAATTTGACATCTGCGACTTTAGCTTCCACAGCAGCTGACTTTCTGCATCAGGAAATGAATAAATATTCATTTTCCATTTTGTTATCCTTATTAGGGCTGTAAGGTAAAGATATATCCTGCAAGGTTGTTATCCATACTCTGTGGTTTTTAAAGTTCATAAGCCATTTCAGTGATAAACAATCTACGCTGACAGAAATTCTATTTTATAAAGTAGTAGTTGAAGCCCTTGACAAATATTACAACATCAATTATCATGCAGTAACGGTATTTAGTTGAAGGTCACATTTGACTTGGGAGTACTATAGCTGATATAGGCTCTTAACACATAGGGCAGAAGGGGTACATACCCCTTGACTTTTCCAGTTAGTGTACATACACTTATTAATTATTATAACCTATTAATTTTAGATTGAGTTAGATTACTTGCCTTCCCACTTTCATCAAAGTTACTCTCCTGCTATGACTCATTCTATACCATCCTTTGCTTGCAACAGTATTACTCTAATTTTACTATCTTTGACTTCCAAAGCCAGAATGAATGGTACATCTCGACTAAGACAGATGATACCAGTGCATAAACTAAGGCACGTTTTAGTACCTAAATTGGCTATGCAGTCCTTATTAAAAAAACAAAAAAAACGGGAGTCAACCTTAGTTAGCACAGAAAGTGGCACAGTTATATTGGAAAATTCGGATATAGAATTAATATATTATGATGCAAAGCCGAGATTACACTGGAATTATTTCTTAGCAATAGGTTCAGGTTAGTTTACCATTGATTCTGTCCTTACTAATGCTATGTCCAGAAAACGCAACATGTCTGCACAAGAAAACATTTCTTTGGCTTTATTTCAATCCTGTTTTGACTTAAACAATGGAATGCCATATTCAGATTTTCAGCAGCTGTTTGAAATGTGTGACCAAACACTAGGATGCTATCTACATATATATATATATAATGTACTGCTCCTGCTGCAAACCAGGATGCTAAGAGGTAGCTGGAGCACCTCTCAAGCCCAATTACCCAACGTAAACTTCATAGAAACATTTCGAAATGCCAGAATCAGTTATGGTTCTACTTTCATTATCGGTCTCAACGTACAAAGAGCCAGAGGCAAGATTCAGTGATCTTAACCAATAAGGTCCCTACAGTTTATTTAGACATTTCTCGGAGCTTGACAACATAAGTGTGTTAATATGCATTACTGCAATAACTTGACTAAAACCAACAAAGAAACCTAGAATTTTTTTCCTTATTTGCAATTACTACTGACGATGATCAAACATTCTCTGAAAGTAATATGATTATATGCATCAGTATCTGATCTACCTTAGAAGCTGGCCAAATTCCAGACACTTGAAGGAAGCCTCCATGATGCGTGCTTTATAGGATGGATGCTTAACTCCAGCATCTATTTAGTGTTGGTGAAGTTTATCTCAATTAGTAAGTACATTTACAAATTCCATAAGTAACATTCCGAGTATTTTCTTGTGGTCTGTACTCAGATTAATGGCACTGGTTATCTTAGATTTATTAATAATCGTGTATTTGCAAGTTGACAAGATGAGGCTGAAATAACTTACATTACTTCTTTCACTTACATCTATTCTATATATCATACTAACAGTCAGTCCAGACAGTAACTGAAATGAAGCGTTAACATCAGGACACACGGTGGCGTGTCTTGCGACCAAAAAAAAACAACCAGCAGGACACTTTTTTTTTTTAACAGAGTGTTGGTCTAGCGATTTTCCACCTTCTGTAGTTCAAACTGTGATAATCCAAACTATCACATATTTTCACTGGATGTGCTCTACTGGACTCTTACTTCACATACCAAATTTCAAGGCAATCCATCAAGAAATATCTCAGATATAAAATCTCCAATTTTGATTGAATTTCTTCCTCTTCTTTTTTTCTGCGCACCAAAAGTACGGAAACTTTATTTGATAGAAAAACATACTTAACTTTTATGGACTTTGTTTTTTCAAACTTAGTACACTGATAGACCATCACAACCTACAATTAAGAATTTCATTTGGTGTAAATATAAGCCACATGTACAAAGTTATTCAACAAAAACCGCTCAAATTTAACGAAACATTTTGCGCCCGCTTATGCAAAACGTCACGTGAGCTATTGGTCTAATATTTTTACTATTAAATTCATCTAAGAGTAAAAGTAGACCGTTTTTAGTTTTTTGTCATTCGGATTAAAGAGGGTTGATTTAGAGCAGCAAAACTATAAGATGAAAGAACGTGCAGATACATAAACCCCCCACTGGCATAGCGGTATGTCTGTGGACTTATAACGCTAGAAACAGAGTTTCGATACCAGTGGTGGGCAGAGTACAGATAACCCATTGTGTAGCTTTGTGCTTAACTTCAAATAAACAGATATATATATATATATAAGTATTGGTTAGGCCAAGCAAACTAAATTAGCAGTTTTTAGCTCAAGTTTTCAAAATAATCATACGGGTGGATGGTTATTATTGATTATTCATTGCCAATTTTTCAGCACAAATTTACTAAATTTTATGAAACTATCCCAATTAAAGAGCGTTTAGCATCGCGTGATATTAGCTTAAACAATTAGCGTAAACAATGATACTTGATATAGCTGTACCGATTGCATGGGAGCGATGACAAGAAACTGTTAACATAAATTCCATTGTCGTTAGTATAAAGGAAGCTATTATATTGTTTCAGAGAGGAAAACCTACCACCATATATTTTAAAGAATCTGGTTGGTTCCGTAAAGTATAGGTCTGTTCCGAATAATAGGGTTGCGATCCTAAAGCTAATGTTGGTTACTATCGAGAGTCACTTTCTTATTTTGTGTGGTTTGTTGGTCTGTGGCCCGGCATGGCCAGATGGTTATGGCGCTCGACTTGCAATCTGAGAGTCGCAGGTTCGAATCCCCGTTCTACTAAACATACTCGCCCTTTCAGCCGTAGGGGCGTTATAATGTGACGGTATGTGACTATTCATTGGTAAAAAAGTAGCCCAAGAGTTGGCGGTAGGTGGTAGTGACTAGCTGCCTTCCCTCTAGTCTTTCACTGCTAAATTAGGGACAACTAGCGCAGATAGCCCTCATATAGCTTTGCGAGAAATTCAAAACAAACGCCTAAGGTGTGAACAAAGGCCCTGTCAAAAAATGATTGAGTGTGCGACTTAAAGGAATGAAATCGAAATTGTCGGCCAAACTGGTAGCTACACTAATAGCATTGATAAGAATTTTACAGCAAATATTCATTCTTTAGATAGCTAGGCCGCGTATTTTATTTTACCCACCATCATGCCCAAAGTTGAACATCGAAATTGGCGACCAAACAGACCTGACATCGCTATAGACCTTGTACATTCACTTTGCTTTATTAATGTATTCAACATCGAAGCATGTTTGTGATTTCCATTTCTCCTGTGCAAGTGCATATTATTGAGGGATAATGGCATGATGTTCCAGATCCTTTAGTGCCCTTAGAAATCCTTCCATGATCAATATCACTCACTCTAATTGCCGTAATTACACAACACCACAGATTCCGCTGAAATAATATATTGTGAAGGAAAGTGAGGCTAATTTTGGGAAAGGTGTTTTCCCAAAATTTCCACTAATTGTGGGTGTCGGTTTCCAAAGCCATGTTTAGGCAAATCAAAAGAACAAAAATCCATTAAAGATGCGATGAGGGACTTAACAGGTCTGTGATCAAATGGGATTGCTGTGATTTCAGTCTGTTCAGCCATCTTTCTCAAGAAATACCCGTTGATCTCGAGGTGCGGCTGGAGCCATGTAAACTTTTGTCTTCTGAGATTTTGTCAACTTCAAAGGTTTGTTTCTTATCACTTAACAGTACCAGGAGATATGTCTAGCTTCATCAAAATGGCTTTTCGGGTTTTAAGGTTCCCTTTTATGACTATAGCCTTCACTTTGCAAATATAAGCATTGCTCAGGATTAGCTTGGAGTAAGTTTCTACTTCTGTGGAGAACATTGAAACATCAATTGATATATGCAAATAGTTCTAATAAAGTATGATTAACTCTGTGTGTGTTGTTGTTGTTTGTTATTAACTACACAAAGGGCTGTCTGTGCTCTGCCCACCACAGGTATCGAAACCCTGTTTCTAGCAGTATAAGTCTGAAGACATACCGCTGTGCCACTGGGGGGGGCTTGTGTGTGTGTGTTGTTGTTGTTTGTTATTAAGCACAAAGCTAAACAAAGAGCTGTCTGTGCTCTGCCCACCACAGGTATCAAAACCCTGTTTCTAGCAGTATAAGTCTGAAGACATACCGCTGTGCCACTGGGGGGCTTGTGTGTGTGTGTGTGTGTGTATGGTGTCTGCAACACTAATCTCATATTCTGTATAGAAGATACTATGAAAGCTCTGACATGCACTTTCGCTTTGTGGTGTGAAGATATCATATATATTACACTTCTATACTAAATATATTTGACATTTCAATTCCTTTCTTAAATTTTTCTACTTCAAAGAAGCTATATACTGTTTAAATGGATAGTCGTATTGTATCACACACTATCTTTAGCATATGAAACTGTTCTACGACTGTCGCATGGAGCAGAGATACTTAACACACTTATGTTACATTTTTCTGATGGTCAGCTACAGAGAGAAAGCGATAGGTGAGAGCAAGCTTGGCATTTCCAGTCAGGTTCATTTCTAACTTGCTGGTGAAATTTTGCTCTTATTTTTCTAGTGTTTTCTCGTCTGTTGTGCTGCTCGTGTGTGCTTCTCTGCTTTAGTTGTTCAATACCAACAGCATTCATATTATTTTCATTTTATCTTATATCATACAGTTTCTCTTACTTACTCATTATGTAGTTATGGTTCGTTCATTTATCTTAACGTAAGTAACACAATAGTCCTTCCAACTAGGTCGATAATACAACTTGTATTTTTCTGCTCTCTTTAATTAATAAAGTATTTGTTTTCTTCATCTTCACACATAGTCTTGTCTCTTTCATTCTAGTCTTGTCTCTAGTCCTGTTGTTTAAACTACACTTTGAAATAACACTGTTTTGATGCCGACCTTTATCCTGATTATATTAACCTTTGGAATAACACTTCTTTGATGCCGGCCTAGTCATGTTGTTTATATTACATTTTGGAATAACACTCATTGTTACTAACACCTACACAGATTATTTAAGTAAACTAACTTGTTACTAATACGTACACACATTGTTACAGTAAACTAGCTTATTATTAACATCTAAACAGACAGTTTATGTAACACCTTACATTGATTGTTTTAGTAAGCTAATTTATTACTAACACCCAAACAGACAGTTTTAGTAAACTTAACTTATTACTAACATCTATACGGATTGTTTATGTAAAATAGCTTGTTACGAACACCTACGCAGATTGTCATGTATAATAACTTGTTACTAACACCTACACAACTTGCTTAAATAAGCTTTTTACTAATACCTATAGAGATTGCTTGAGTAAACTAACTTGTTCCTATAAAATCAATACAGATCGTTTAAGTAAACTAAATGTTACAATTTTTGCTTGTGTTTTAGCGCAAAGCAACACAATCAGCTATCTACGTTCCGGCCACCGCGGTAATCGTATCCCAGAAACTTGTTACTTACAGCTACACATATTGCTTATTGAAACTGCGTGACTTGTTTGAATTAGTTCGCTCAACTTTTTCAAACTTCTCGAGAAATTAGTATATATATTACATAGATATAAACCTTTCTTTCTTTAAAACAATATAGATAAATGTTTTGAATAAATGATTGAAAAGTAAAGCGAAATATTGTGATTTTACCAACACATCTTCAGAGGTGCTGTTTAAACTGGCTGACTATAAGTGTTAGAATAAAGTCGTAGTAGCATATAGATTCCAAACACACCTAAACGTAAGTATTGGTGGGAATTTACTCTGCATGACGTACTTAGTGATCAACACACACATAATATATATATATATGTATGCATGTATTTATATGTAATGTTTCACTACAAAAAGAGGAAGAAAATTATCATTTTTTTCACCTTAGCGGAGCTGGAAATGAAACGACGTAAATAAACGTAAAATAAAAGGAGTTCTAAAGGCAATATTTACAACATATCCGCCAATCTTACCGACATGTGCAGGATATTCATTATCTTCAACCCCCGGATCCTTCCCAATTTCTAGATCAGTAAAAGTAAAAAAATAATATTTTTCCAATTTTTGACATTTGTCCGTAAATAATTGACAATGTTCCCGTTTGAAATTTATAATTCTTGTCAGTTCGAACGAACTGATCCTTGAGGATCAATCAAACTGAACCTTCCAGCTGATTTCGCCTTGAATCTGACGTAAACAAATCTGGGAGGAGATTCTGAGCTTAGATCTGGTATTAAATGTCGAATTCGTTCCAGTTTATCAACAGCATATGAAAATAAAGATCAAGCGACTAAAATCACGTTTACACGGAATCAGCGCTGCTAACCCTAAGTATCGCGGATCACCACACTTATGGAGATTTTTAAAAGTTGATGGGTTTCTGGTATTAAGAACTTTGCATCACGCAGTTGAAAAAAAATCCTAATATTTTACTACAAAGCATAGATGATGATTTCCCTCTTACTTATACTTGTATATGTATTAACTTATATAACATACATTTTACATGAAATGAAATCATTTATTTACGTACGTATATATATATATATATGTAAAAATCTATAAAAAACACTTTTAAATACAATTTTAAAATACACGGATATTAACGAATATTTACCCATAGGTAATTATTTTCTTTGTGAAGTTTATTTATTTATTTTCATCTAACAATAAAATTTCTATTTTAAATGACATAATTGTACAGTAGATGGCAGCACTTATACGGATAAATATGTATTCTAAAAGATGAAAGTTTTTTTAATCACCTGAGATAAGAGCACCTCTCTAACATTGTTGCTACTTACAGTTGAACCGCCTGCATTAATCTGTTTATGTTAGCATGTTCTCGTATTACTTTTGTAGTCGGATAAACATTATGGTATGAAATTATGATAAAAGCTATTTCAAAGTAAAGTTTCCTCTGTGTGTGTGTCTCTCTCTCACACACACGGCATTATATCCGATGCCTTTGTTTTCTTTCAGAACTATTTTAATAGTTTGTTTGGGAAATACATTATTAACGGTTACGTTTTTTATATTTCATTGTGCCAAATAAACATAATTTTTAAGAATAAGAGATTATCCGAGTTTAAAATTATCTAATGTAAAAATGTACCTATATTGTTTACAGTTGAGTCTTCCCCTCCTACGCTAGAGAAGCCGACAGGGAATTATCTGACAAATTTTAGAAAGTTACACAATGAGCTATCTGCACTCTGTCCTCTACAGAGAAAGGTATGCCGGATTTTAGCGGTGTACGTCCTTTAACTTTCCGCTGACCCACGGGGGTGGGTGAGTGGGGTGGCACGGAATTATTAGGGGTTACTGATAACCAGAGACACCGACAAAGGTTTGTAAGTGGGTGTTGTTAATGAAGAAAAAACTGAACATGAGATTGTTAACGTATGTTGATAACCACAAAAGTCCGAACGTCGACAAGGGAATGCTTGCTGGTGTTGTTAACGAAGGGACTGAGTTCATGTTAATATGTGATGCAGAATAACATGAGCACCTAATGCATGGAGAGAAATGAATAATTTTACATGATTAAAATAGGGTCATATGTTGAAGTCACTATGAACCATAATTTAAGTTTCAGACGTAAAGCCTGATCTCTGTTCTCGAGCGCGGATTTTCTTATTTATTGCTGGCTTGTAAAATAATTTTAAACTGCTGTTTACATGGCTAAATGTGGACCCAATGTAACTTGAACATGGGCATAGATATACTACAAAGGACTTATGAACAAAGTAAATTTTCTCCTTAAAGGAAAACATAGCTCTCAGTCTGTTTGTATTTTAAAAATACAATTAAATTGTAGCTGTGGATAATTTATAGAGAGTATTTTTTAATTTTTTTTTATGTTGTACGACTGTATACCCATAAACTGGAAGAACGTTACATCAAACATCACAGTGTGGCGGTCATACATTGTTTTCAAGGTATTTATAATAACCTATTTACACAATTATAGGGAAAACATGTTTACAGAAGCATTGTTTAATGTTATTAAGATCACTAGTGAGTGATAGCTCATTGTTAAAAACATGTTTACAGAGGCATTGTTTAATGTTATTCAGCTCACTAGTGAGTGATAGCTCATTGTTAAAAACATGTTTACAGAGGCATTGTTTAAAGATGTTCAGCTCACTAGTGAGTGATAGCTCATTGTTAAAAACATGTTTACAGAGGCATTGTTTAAAGATGTTCAGCTTACTAGTGAGTGATAGCTCATTGTTACTCACTAACTTATGAGCACGGTTAACTAAGATTTTAATCAGATTTTCTTTGTAAATCAAACGTACAAAGCTATCCAAACGAATGTATAGCCCCGTAAAGTTAGGCTTATGATAATTAAGCCAATATTGTGAATACATCTTACTTATTCAAGATACTAGTATCCAAAAACAGCAAAGTATTACTTTCCTCATATTAAATAATTTAATTTTATCGTGTTGTTGGTTTAAAAAGGTCAGAAAGTTATCAGCTTGTTTACGTACATTGAAAGCCATCGCAAAACCAGCGCTCAACAGCAGAGAACAAGGTCAAAATTATCAGTTTATATGTTTAGTTCATTACAGGTCTTCGAATGCCTTCGGACAAAAATTCGGATTCTCAAATAAAAAGATATTGTTTTTTATATACCCCCTCCTGCAATTTTCAAAAATATTGGTTTAAGTATATATCACCTTTACCTGTAAGAATTCTACTAATGTAGATGCACCAAACATCACATGAGCATGCACAGTTCTTAAAACACTAACATACATCTTGTGAAGACTTACATTTGTAATATACGTACAAATGTTGAGAAGGGACTGATGACTTTGAAACCAGAAACTTCGAGCTGTCACCAAATTAATTTTGCAGGGATAAACAAAATATAAATGGACTAGTAAATATTTTCATTGCCTATATAGAATTTTGCAGGGATAAACAAAATATAAATGGACTAGTAAATATTTTCATTGCCTATATAGGTTATTTTCACACACACAAAAAAAAGCTAACTTTAAAAAAAAAGCTTCTTATAGGCTCGCAGCAAGGCCTGTTACCACATTACGTTACCACACAAGAAAGCAGCTTAATTTACTGCTTTGACCGACCTTCGCAGCTTGTTGAGGCAGAGTAAGCGATAAACCCATCTGTTTGTGTGATCTGACCGCTTGTTGAAACGATTGTTAAAAACGTTCTCCATTACAAACTCTGATCTGCACAACGCATTTTTGAATCGTTTATAGTGTAATCTATCGTATTACACGTGATTTTCATGCTTTTTACTTTGCTATTTCCGTTGCTTCTGATTTTCCAAGAATTTTTTTATCGTGAACCTTTCAACTTGCTTGCGTTCACTACCAATGCCCCTCGAGGGTATCTCCTTTATCACCATGCCGTTCTGTCAGCTAGTCCACCCTCAAGCTAAAATATGTTGTTAACAGAGAACTTTCACCCCTTGCATTCATTTAAACTTTTGCGTGAAAAAAAAACGCATCCCTGACTTAATTTCTGTTTTAACTGCTCTTACAGTTTTTATGTATGTGATTGTTAAACGCAAAAGACCTGCCAATACATCAAAATAAGGTTGGAATTGTTCCTGGTTTGCTGGTTCTGGCTTCAGAGCGGTTTCAGTGGTTCAGTTCCAGCTCCAGGCTGATTCCAGAGCTGATAGAGACACCTCTGATCCAGTTCCAGGCTGACCTCAGGAGCCCCTGCTCCAGCTCTTGAACTGCTCAAGAGCTGCTTTATACTAGTGCTCCAGCTCAGGCTACCTTTATTTGGCTCCGGCTCTGGAGCAACAAAATCCTGTGGCTAATAATAATAATAATACTATTTATGAATTTTTATAGTATTACTTAAAGTTAAAACAGTCCATACGTTTATAAGAGTTTTCAGTAAAATGGATGGGGAATATTAAATCTCATCTTAAAGTTTTATATATTTATTTATACGGTATTTTCAGGTACCTTTTCAACAAAATCAAGATTAACGTGAATATATTAACATTCCTTTCTTACTAAATAATTCAAACAGAAAGCAGTGAGAACATAAAATAAAATAATGAAAACTTATGTATCGTTTTTTATCTTAAAGCAACATTGAGATTTAGTACACAAAAATATATTATAAAAAACACAATCAAATAAATTTACTAATCAAAGATTCTAATAGTATTTAGTGTAGCCCATTATTTCAATATATTCAATCAAGAATATCATTGCAGTTCTAGTTTTCATTCCAATTGTGCTCTCAGTTTTGTAATTGAAATTAAATAAACAAATTGGCTAATAAAACATTTTTAATTGGTTTAACTCCCATGAGGATAGAGATACAGTGTTGTATTATTTGTAACATTTTACGGATAACTTCTATTTTTCGAGTAAATTAAAGCTTAAAATAATCAAAGGGATCTCATTAAACTATACGTTTTCTGAATTCTGAGAGATGGAAATGGTTGAAGAAAAGTCTAGATAGTTAGATATAATGTCATAGATAGTAAAATGAAACATGAAATTACATGTTACTTTTTAAATGTTTTAATTTTTCTTTAGGACAAATCTATAACTTGTTTAAAATACTAAACTTGATTTGTGTTATTAATTAGTATCGTGTTGGTTGCCAGAGTCAACATTATAATTAAAACTGTATAGACATGAATTCCTAAAGTACTAATTAAAGTAATCCAACTGGTATATATGTAAAAATGGTTTTCCCATGCAATAATGTTTGATGTATTAGAACCATGATTTTATGAAAGACTGTATAGTATTTTTGTTTATATTAATCAATTAATATAAGTAAACAGCTTTTTTCAACAGGTGGAATTTTTATTATTATTTATAGTGTGTATTCTCCTTACACATTATATAGATAGTAAAAGTACATTAGATAATTCTGAAAACACATGTGGGAAGTTTAATGCTTTGTGTGTATGCCTTTATAGTTATCTATTTTGTTAATTCAAGTTACAAAGTGTACAGGGAGGGCAGAAAAGAGTAAAGCAGCTCTGGAACCTCAGCTCCAGTTCCAGGTCCCGGAGCACGGCCAACCCTAAAACAAAGTTTCTCGGAGAGTGCAAAATATATTCGACTAAATAGTAATTCAAAGTAACATAAATTTTAACATGCGAGGTCATCCTAAAATAAATTATTTTTGAAAGGCCTATCGATTTTGAAATATTACTGCCTAACTAGGAAACTGGCCTGTTGTTAATGCTTGTTTGTTTGTTTGAAGTTAAGCACACAGCTACACATTAGGCTATCTGTGCTCCACCCACCACGGGTATCGAAACCCGGTTTCTAGCAGTGTAAGTCCGTAGACATTCCGCTATGCCACCGGGGGGGGGGGCGTTGTTAACGCATTGGATATGGTTTGTCTGTTGTAAAGCGAACATCAACACAATGGGTTACCAGCAAGGATCGAACTCAAACATACCGCTGAGCCACTGGAGGCACATTAAATATAGAACAAACTGAAAAAAGTGTTTTTAAAAAATTGTCCTCTGGTGGGACAGCGGTAAGTCTAGAGAATTACAACACTATAATACGGGGTTCGATTCCCCACGGTATACAGCAGAAAGTCCAAGTGGCTTTCCTCTAAAAGAATTTAAAATTATACTGAACATTTTGCGCCACATCCTACGTCTATTTTGAAATATAATGATCTTTCTATGACCAAAAGTTGTACTAAATTATTATACGACACCATTTAGGTTTATATATATACATGTATATATACATGCAATAAAAGACGTTTAAAATGAAGCCCCTGCACATTGAAATAAAACGTTTTCACGAAACAACGAGTTTTCAAGCTTTTTTTACAATGAGATTACCAAAGGCTTACAATGGATAAATAAACTCAAAATGAGATGATAAAAAGTTGTTTCACGCCGATGAAAGCATAAAAAATATTCAAAGATTTGAAGTTAGTTATGTGGCTTTTAGTTTTAAATCCTACACTAGGTGGACAAATCTCTGGATAGTTTCAATAAATGACACCAGCCTCACGATAAAATTAACTATCAAAACAACATGTAGTACCGCTATTAGTTATTTGTTTTCTTCAAACTTCAATTTAAAATCTGTAGAATATTATTAAAAATTGCTAAAATAAGCTATAGATATAAACAAAAAACAAACAAACAAAGCAGCAAAAATACCGTAATGTTTCTTACGTTTTATCGCAATTTAATTTAAGCCGTTTTTAATACTTTTAAGTATTATTTGAAATAGCTTTAAATTAAAACTGACTTGAATCAAAATTAAAGGTTAAAATGTATATTTGAACTCAAATTACGATTTCCGGAAATATTAAAACTAACTACGATACATAATTAGTTTTTGTGGCAACAAGGTATCATGCCCAATATTATAGGATTCGTTGAAATTTGTTTTTTGGTTAAGTCTGGAAGTACTTTCTTACCGTGTGCGTTAAAGCGACGTTTCTAAAGTCAAAGGCCTAGTTACCTTTATCCTGCAGTAAAAATCCACACTGCGGTTGTTCTTGAACACTGTCTGGTGGTAATGAAATCTTAACCAGTGTTCTTCCAAGTGAAAAAGACAAGCAAACCTGACGTGACAAAATGGACAGGCATATCCATCAAAGAGTTCGTCTTTCCGATTCATCGCCGAGCTTTGTACAACACAAACTAATAAAACTCAAATTACCGCAAGTAGGCCTGCCGACGCGACGACACACAAGACCTTACCAAGGTCTGTCTGTCAGACACACCTTCTCTTGTCTGGACAGCATGCCTCGCGCTTTCAGCAGGTGTATGAGCCAAGACACTGGTTGTAAGTGTTAAAACGTCAATTATGATAAAAAGATACATGCTTACACATAAAAAACGTAAGTTACAACGTAATAAAAAGAACAGACAATGCTGAGAATATAACGTAACAAATTACTTAATAATACACAACAAAAATGGCGTTTTTTTTTTTACTCTTAGTATAGTATCACAATGTGTCTGAAAAGAAACTATAAATACAAAAGATACTAGTTCGTAATTAAGAATTATTCGCGTAGATTTACAGACTGTGCTGTTTTACGTATTAATTTTACTGTTCTATATTATAATGTGTAATACGCTACTCTAAGCTCTATATTACTTTCTTATCGTAATAAGAGAAGCCTTTGAGAAACTTCAATCATATTTATCAGAGGAAGTTATAGTATTTTATAACCAGTTTTCTTTATATGAGATCAAGAATATTTTATCAGGCCTAAAGGACTGTAACTTCAAACGCTATAATTTTGATATTAGTAATATTAGTAAGTGTTACCAGGAACGTCGAGAGCCAGCATGCTCCCCGGGGCAAACATCCTCGCCGGGCTCCCTTTCTCTCTCTCTCTTTTTATCATTTTCAAGAATTTATTAAAAAGAAGATCCTAAATTAGGACAGCAACGAGCTCATAAACCAGACCAAATCATAGCAGTAGCCGTTTTTACCTCACAGTATAAGCGTAAAAACGTTAATAAAGCAACAAATATTTATTAAATCTATAAAGTAACAAATACATATTGTTACGTCTCCGTGTGTTAATTAATTTTCCGTAACTTCGTTCCGACGAAACTTAAGCGACACAAGTCTTTACTTAATAAAACTGGTTTATTCTTTTCGAATATAACTTTACCGATACACTCAACTTCAACAATCGCGCTATATCAACGAACGTCAATAATACTTCTGACCGCAGATCAATTACACACTATCTACCCAGACATTACATTCCCCTCTTTTATATACCAGCCTACCCTATATCTAGTAAGAACTAGAACATTCGCCAAAGTACATGATAGTTCTAGAAACGTTGCGTCACAGTAGTCATGTGACTCGATGACGCAACACTGAAATAATAATTTGAGTAATAATTAATATTTGTTCTTAATGTATCAAGTGTCTATATGCAAAGAAAAGCCAAAAACTATGGTTTTTATCATTAAATGAATATATAGCCTAAAGATGCTTTGCGGGCTTTACAACATAACCAGGTTTCATTCGCCCAGCCCCGGGGCAGTTGCCCCCTTTGGCCCTCCCCTGTCGCGCGGCCCTGCCTGTATATATATCTAGTCAAGGTCAGAATGGAAAATTCTCTGAGGAGTGGGCCAATAATAGCTAATGACTGGACATGGTCCTTCGGCTAAGGCTCCCTATATCCACATTAGAAAATGTTGCTTTAGTCATGAAACCGTTCTAGTCAGTAGGCACCAGGGGAGAAACAATATGATCCAGGCAAGCCCAAGGATGGACTCTTTAACTCCAGTAAAGTGCAATGCAAACACCAAACAGACTAAGAAAGATAAAAATAAAGCATTAAGGTATCCCCCATCTTGGTTGGATCAAGAAGACTTCACAGATGTCTCAATTATTGTGAGCAATAAAATGGATACAAAGATGAAAAAACTACCTTCTAAAGCATCATCAGCCACTACATTGCCTCCTTTGGCTTCTCCTAGAGAGCATCACCCTCTGATAGAGAACTAGCATAGGGTGAAAATGTATTCAGGAGAAATTCAGTAATATATGTGTAATGTGAGAGTCCTGATTGTACAATTCCATACAAACATAAAGTCTTATGCTACTAGGAGAGACAGTGTTATTTCAATTATCCTACATCCCCAAAAATCCCTGTAATTGTAAAGAGATGTTAGCAGGACAGTGATACATGCACGCCCACTAAGCAGGTAACAAAGAATACCTCACCTGCTATAGACTATATTTGGCTTTAAGAATCATAACTGGAAGTAAACATGATGTTAATAAGAATTTAAGAATATATATATGGATTTATCCACATGCCAGCCTGTAGAATATCTTCTAAACTGTATTTCAACCAAGAAGTCAATCACAGTGCCAAAAGGCAAATTTTACTTATGTAACCTGAAATTCACTTTGAACATTTTAGTAAACAAGTATTAATGTAGCTGGAGTAAGATCCAAAAAGCATGATTCATTGTAAGGTATGAACAATCTCTTCTGAGGTCCCTGAAAGATTCAGTGTGTGAGTGTAAAATAACATTGAATAGCCCTGACAGAACATAAAAAGTTTTCCTCCATAAGAGAATCAGGATCAGTAAGGTTAATAAACACAACATCCGAAAAACAATGGTTCTCTTCTCTTGCAGCCAAGGTTTTAGGTATAAAGGCATAGATATCAAATATCTTATATAAAATAAAATAAAATTTGTGTGAAAGACGATAAAGTAAACAAGTTGCTAAAGGTTTAACGGTGGGAAGGGGGAGAGAAGCCAAAAATGTACAAGTTATAATTTTCCCAATCTGAAAATGTATTTCCAAACATACTTACTTCCGCCGACACTTACAGCTATTTCTTGATCTCATCTTTGTCATCTAAACATTGTGTTCACTTACTCAAGTCTTTATACCCCATTCGACTGTTCTGGCAAATTCTAATTTGCAAAACTTTACATCGGCCCTAACATGCCCTCTATGCCAGTACTGTTTATAAGCACTGTATGCAGACAATGTTATCACTTTTTCAAGACTTACCCAACCCGGGCACAAACACCGGCTCTTAGTGGGGAGGAAGGGTGGGAGAGTGTCCAATACATACATACTTCCGCTGACACTTACAGCTAGAATCCCACATTGAGAAGGTAAAAGGGCCTGTAAGGGCATAGATCATACAGAAAGCATCTGCAGAGAACAAAGGTGTACCATGAGAAGTGGTACTACATCCAGAACAGGTATGCTCTTCACCCAGAATTACAGAAAAGTGAAAAGGGTGGAATATGATACAAGTATGATGGGCCAGCCCCAACCACACAGCCAAGGTTCCACAACTCGGGGCTGGATTTAAGGGCTCATGGTACCCATATCCCATGTTGGTGGCCAGGGCAGTTGGACTGCAATTATATACATATCTTCGTGATAGGATCCCCACCAGTAAACACAGAATGATGCATTTCGAACAACCAGATTTACGAAAGGAAGAAAGCAACACCAAAGTGGACAATCCTTCTGATGGATCTGAAGAAGTCCAAAAGACAACATCCCAAGCCTGGATTGACGAGATCATATGCCATACTCCACCCAAAGTCCAGAACTCATCCGGTCTAGATTTACGAACATTCATCTTCACTTCTCAAACAAGTTGGCAAGGAGAATTCCACTTACCGATGGAATTATGGAACAGTGTCCTACCAAGGACTGAAGATGGGATCTCATCACATTCAGATTTACGAGGAGATAGTGGACCCCCTGCATGAACAACATAAGACCTGACAATGTTCATAAGAGGGTCCAAGCACACCCCATCAGATAGCATAGCATCAAATCTGGACTGGTTTTACGAGTAGGCTCCCACATAGGTTGGTCCTACTCCTACCGACATCTGGGAAAAACTTCCAGTGACCAAGATAGGAGGGTCCCCAACCTCGCCCTCTTCTCCAAGAGTGGAGAAAACTCAACACTCCGAAGGAAAATCCTCTGTCCACCACCCCAGCAACTGGGAACTAGGTGTGGTAAGGACTCCCTAGCTCCATTAGTAGAAGTAAGGGGTGGAATTTGTGGTGGGGACACCTGAGGAACAGGTCTCCAGAGACAACTGGTGAACCACGTTCCCTAAGTTTTAAAAGCAAACTGATCTTGACTGATACATCTCTTAGATCAGCAGGGACTGGCAAAATCCCCTTTAGCTTTACTCATGATAGTCCATGAGTAGCAGTCCATTGGATAGTATTTAGATATAATATTATCATCAAGAATTGCATCCAGATGGTCTTATGGAACACCTCATCTTGACAGAGCCCATTGCAACCAAAAACCGATATAAAGATTGCAAGCGTAGAAGTTAAAATACAAGCATACCTGACTGGGCAACACTCACCACTGAGTGTGATCCAAAGGAAATTAAAAAGGACCCTAGAAGAAAAAAGAAAAACTGTTACTCAGGTAAAAAAAAAGTGACACATCTTGCTAAAACCTAGCAGTGGAAGTTAACACAGCAAGGGGGGCAAAATCCCACAGAAGAGGAAATTGCCAGATCATGAATGTAATGAGATATGAAATGTTGGGAGAAGTCCACATACTGGCCTGCAAAATATCCCCCAGAGAACAGTTCAGACAAGCAGCCAATCAGATTGATGGATGCCAAATATGGGGAAAAGTGATGTGGAGCATATTTCAATCTTCAACAGATAACCCCAAATAGGCTATAGGAATCAACTTCCGAAGACCCCTGGGTAATGTAATGGGTGATAAATCCTGGGACACCACAGGATCACAATGAATAAAAAACTGGTTCCTAGGGACCCTGAACTGTCCCGTACAAGTCACAGAACATTGAAGTGCCCTGACTGGACACAACAAAAATGAACCGGGTCTGAGCAATTGGAAAGATGAGAAATGCCTGGTAAATGAATAGGAGAAAAGGATTTATTCCCTTCTCCAGGAGCAGGAGTATTTGGTAGAATGGAACTTTCTGGATAGAGCAAAACATAAGTGGAATGATAGAGAGTCTGCTGAACAAAGGTGGTATATAAATCAGAACAGCAGGAGACTAGAACTGTAGGCAAGCATTCCAATGGATTGCAAAGGCATAGATCATGGGAGATTCAAACTGAGAACAAATCCATTGAAAGACATCCTGATGGAACATCCATTCTGTTGGGTCGAGAAAGATGATCTGCTATCAAAATCATAACCCCTGGCACATGACAGATGAAAAGATGAATGTTGTGAGAATGAGCTGAAAAAGAAGACCCTAAGTTCAAAAACCAAGATCCCGAGAATGAGTACCTCCCATACGAGAAAGATATGAAGCAACCATGGAGTTGCCTGAATGGATCATGACAATATTGCCGAGCAAGAGATGAAGACCTGGAATCGCTGCTTGATGTACAGCAAAAATGTAAAAAATGTTGATATGCAAGGTTGATTCGTAGTCAGTCCAAATACCCTGAAATTCCTGCTCCAGAAGAAAAGCACCTTATTCATGAAGAGAAGCATCAATGAAGAGACGAATTTCTGGATGAGGATGTGGTATCTGTAGCCTGATATTCGTGTTGTACCAGTGAAGTCACCACTAAAGATCTGCAAAGTGTTTCAAAGGATCGCTATGTGCATGAGTCACTAGTTCCAAAGTGACCACTTAAGATATTACAAATGGGTCTGACCCAATGGTAAGAGGGATTTTAGGAAAGCCCAAGACCCCAAAACACACAGAACCATCCATGCAGTGGAAGAAGGTGACATAAGCAAAAGCCAGATATTTCCTTTCATAGTGTGAAATCCGAGGGGAGGTGACTGAGCTTGACTCAAATGTGTGTTGAAAAACACCCCAAGGTGGACCATGCATTGAATTGATGAGAAAATGGATTTTTCTAACCTCCTAATGAAGCCCACCCTTGTGGCTGAAAAAGTGAGAAGCTGTGAATGTAGTTCAGCAATGTGAGGGTGGTGCCAAAAGAAATCAATCTTCCAAATAGTGATGTGTGCACAGACCCATAAAATGGAGATGCTGCTCAAAGGTTCGTACTAGTCAACAGAAAACATATGGTGCTGAATCAAGTCCAAACAAGAGAGCACAGAACTGTAACACCTGATCCATATGCACAAAATGTAGAAATCGACAAGAAGACTCTGGGATGAGGAAGTGAAGGTAGGCATCTGTAACATCAAACTTGAAAATCCCAGAAATCAGTAAGATTAGTGGACGACAAACGAATACCCTCCAACAAGGCATCTCAATTCAAAAAGTCCCATCCACAGACCAATCATGACACCAAGGCAAGTCCTGAAGGAGACAAACGAGCCATAGGGGCAACTAGTAAGGGTCCATGTTTGTCGTCAAATTGATGAGGGCAGCATTGATAGGCTGCACACAGGAATGGAAAAGAAATATCACCATACAGTACTAAAAGTCAAACAAATCTGCAAAAGGTAAGAGTAATAACAGGTTCTAACCTGGAACCCCATAGATCCAACAACAGATCCAACCGTAGAGTGGCCAAATACACTGCAGCCAGATGATAAGCCAGAACATGTTGTTCTGATAAACAAAGGGGGAAAGCCATAGTGATACCTTCTCGTAATTGCATTGAAAACCTCCAGGCATGCCGGGCAATATCAGGGGAAGGAAGAAAACTAAGGAATCCCCCCAAGATCTATCTGACAACCAGGCAGGGGTAGACCAGACAGCAATGGGGTTAATCCCCAAAACTTCACAAACTCGTGGAACTAACTACAGAAAAAGGGGCAGAAGGTGGTTGATCAGAAGAGCTCTCAGGAGGCAGACCTAATGAAAGAAGGAGCAGAAAACAGTGTATAAATTCTCCCCAGTATATTCAGGCTTATGATGAAAAGCCAACTCTCATTCAAATAAAATTCCTGCAAAGACCACATGATGCAGCTGAAATGTTAAGGGATGATGAGTACCTTTGAACACAGCACGATGGGCTAAGATGTCAAATAAACATAACAAGGTAAAAGAAACTATAGCAGTAAGACCTAAAGTTAGAGAAGGCTATAGGGTAGAAATTTGATTCTGACTAAATGAATCAGGAGAACGAGAATAGCTAATTGCAAAGAAAGTCTCAAAACAAGACAAATTATAGCATGCCTTACAGAAAACTGAGGACAGGTCAAACTAGAAGACCATGTGGAAGACTACCCACCATAATTAACCAATCTGGGGTTGGTTGTGATAATTTGAGAAATAAGATGAGTAGTAGAAGATGATCCCTCTAAAAAACCACCTATGTGATAAACATGAGGAATGTAAAGATTATTAAACCTTTTGCTAGTTTTTAAAAGCAACAGCAAATAGTACAAATATCAGGAATAAGTGGAAGAAATTAAAGTTAAAGCACTGAATCATCTAACATGACACTAACACCATCAGGCATAATAGAAATTTGTTCAATATTTAAAGTGGAGAATATGTAAGGAAAATAGGAAATAAAACTTTGAATTACATGATCATAGACAGCAACTCAACAAGGAAAGATTTTCAATACTTCAGAAGTAAGTCTATGTTATAATTGTATTACTGTTTAATTGCTAAGTAATGGTGCCTTTTAATTTGCTTATCTAATAAAACTTACTTTGCTCTGGTGTATTCCATCCAAATTTCCTAGAATCTTCAAGAGATTCACCTATAAAAACATATTAATGTTTTAAGATTGTTTGACACACATGTCACCATACTCAGTATACCTTAACACCATGATTTTCAAGCATATTTACCAAACTTAAAACAAATTGTACTGCTATAAAAAGGAATTCAAGTTATGATTAAAAGAAACATAAATTGATACTTAAAACATCTAATACATTACAGTTTTAATATGATTTAAAATAACACTCCTGGAAGAAAAACAATGAAAAAAACATGTAAGCATAACTAGTATGTTTATAATCTGAGTGAAAGCTTTTATTACTTGCATACAACATGCTATATGTACCTTCCCCTTGAACTATCTAATAACTAAAAAAAAACTACCCAACAATTTAGCACTTTCAAAACAGTGACATCTCAGAGGCAAAAGAGTTAAAGGTGGAAGTATTTGACAGACTTTATAAATTTTTCATAATACAAAGCATTAGTCTGAGGGGTGGTAAAAAATGACTAATAACATGATAAGGAGACCTTGTAGTGTAAGTCATAATGTAGTGCAAGGATAGAGAGATGAAGTACTGAAAGCTTGAGAAAACAGAGTAGTATCCAATAGGAGAAACTAGAATAACACACTATGTATGAAATAGGGAAAATAAAACTGAAATATGAAGACTGATAAAATAAATATTAAACAGTATGAAAATAATTAAATTTGGTTAAAGCTAATTATTAAAATACAAAAAAAGGAATGAATTGTTTTACTCATAAGTTTATGAAAATCCTCACATATGTATCTAGTTTCAGTGGTGTTAGAAGCAGAGTGGCAATGGGGGCCATGCTCCCCCCCCCCATCCCCATGTTTCTAGGGTAGGAGCTAGATTTCTTTAAAAATATTCTACAGTATATTTCTATATTTTCTTATAAAAGAGTTATCATACAGGATCACACAAAAAAGGTTCAATGAATCTCAAACAAAGACCCAAAACTGAAGCGATTTCGATTAATTGACTTTGCTTCTTCTGGAAAAGAATGGTAAACTAGTTGAAAGCTCTTAAGTTTTGGGTCTTTTTTTTAAATTAATTTTGGTATTTTTCCATTATATTTTATAAACTTATTGAGGTTATATGTCTTTCACTATTTTCAATTTGAAGAACAGTTTCTCATTTTTGTATATTGATGTTAATAATCTTTCTGTTACTTGTTCTTCAATCTTCTGTATCTGATAAAATTTTCTGTTTTAGGCACAATGAGTGTGTAGAGAATATTTGTAAAGTGTTGTATATATATATATGTTTTATGTTACCTGTCTAGCTTCTGCTAGCAGTGGAACAGGTATCATCCCAGTCATTACCCATCAGGTGTGATTGAATAGCACTAGATACTCCTGAGTTACAAGTTTGTATGTGTTCTGTAATGTATTTAGGTTTATTTTTTACCATTAGTTTGCATTCTTAAAAAAAAACTAATAAAGTAACCATAAACAGTTCATGCTCAAAGTTCAGAAAGCATTGATTCCTACACTACACTACGAAAAAATAAATAAAAAAATGAAGGATTTTTTAGTTTCCCTTCTCACTTCAATTTCTTTGTAGGATACATCTAGCTTCCAACACCCCTGTCTAGATTTATATATTTATGATTAAAATAATATAGATAATAAATACAAGAACTTAAATTAATCAATCTATCATATAGGAACAGTAGGAAAAAAAAGAGTATTTCAATAAAAATTAGACATTATGTAAAGACATGCCTTAGATTTAATTACCTATATTTCTATGTATTTATATACATATATATATGCAAGTATATTTCAAAACCCTCATTTGGTCATGCAAACTTAATTACATGCTAGAGACATATTTCCATAAAAAAATAAATTTAATGTTTAACAAAAGTTCTTAAAGGATTCCTTCTTATGACACAATTGTATTCTTAACGACAACATTTTATTTATTCTGGGCCAATATACTAACTGAAATGTTATCACTTATGATAATACAACTACTTCAGTTACTTAAACATATCTTTAAAAAAAAAAAAAAAATTTAAAGGTTCAAATTAGAACTTCAATCACTATTTTTTAAATAATAAAAAAACTCACATACTTGTTATATACTCAAGATTTAAAATAAAATACAATGATAGTACATGAAATAGCAGATTTTCAATCACACTGAACTAAAGTATTTAACAGTCTCACCTAAAACTGCAGCTCTGTGCATCAGTTTCTTTGGTATACACCCTACATTCACACAAGTTCCTCCTAATCCTAGAAGTAATAATTGATCATTCACAAATCACTACTATTTTTTAAAACAGTTGTGATGTTAGTGATAAAGTAAGTTTTGTTCTAATACTTACTGTGTAATTCAGTATGTGGCTAGAGATCTTATTAACAAACAATTTCTTTATCTAAAATTTACTGAACAACTCAGGACCTGATCTACAGCTCAAGTTTTAAGTTATGTTGTGTTTTTTTTGGAAAATTCAGCATAACAACTTTCATCTACAAAAAAACACGTAGCAACAGACACAAATTTAATCCACCTTGAAGTACAAGAACTGTTTATAAAAAGAAGAAAAAAAATGCTTAGAGAGACACGTACAAGACAAAGAAGTGTTATTTACTTGATGAATATTTCAAGAATTCTTCTGAAGAAACTGATATCAAATGCTGAAGATCTGGGAGCATTGAATAAGTTTTTAATTGTTCACTACATTAGTTAGTATTGTACAGTTAGTACATTTTAATATGCCAGCTATAATCTTATTCCTTCAGAAAATACATAATCAAATTTGTTTGTTTGTGGTCGAACAAAAAGTTACACAGTTATCAAAACCAGATTTTTAGCATTATAATCTATCAGACTTACTGCTGAGTCATTGAGTGACAGAAAATAGAGATTATAAAATATTGTAAAAAAAAGTAGTAGTAGTCATCTTTCTGTCTTATAAAACAATAGATATTTGTGCCTGTAAAAGAGTTTCACTTGTGTTGACACTTTCGGATGTGTCTGAATAATCCAATTCAAGAAGAAGATGATCAAATGCTTGCTTCCAGTCACTCCTGTTCTCAGCAGTTTCTTCCTATGTGTCTGGATTGATGTCCATAGACTTCATGTCTCTCTTGCAGGCATCTCTCAAATGAAGGATGGGACAGCCTTTTCGTTTTTTTGTAGCAAGCTCACCATATAAAAGAGCTTTGGGAATATGTCCATCTTTCATCCTTTGTACCTGGCCAAGCCATCTGAGTCTGTGCTGGCTGCAAAGCAGATACATGCTAGGGATATTTGCATGATGAAGTACCTCTATGTTTGTCACTCTGTCCTGCCTCATGATGTTTAAGATGCAAGCATCTTGTATGAAAACTGTTCAAGTGTATTTCTTGAAAGGAGTATATTGTCCATGGTTCACTTCCATACTGTAGAGTGTTGATCACACAAGCTTGATATACTATGATCTTCATTTTGGTTGTCAGTTTTGTTTTCCTAAATACATTTGTTAAGCTTGTTCATGGCAGTTGTTACTTTACCAAATTTAATGTTGAGCTCAGCATCTAGTGATAGGTTGTTAGAGATTGTGGATCCCAAGGACGTAAACAAATTAACCACCTCTAGCTCTTCTTTCCCAATTCTGATGTGTAGTCGTGAGTCTACATCCTGTTCCAAAACTTTTCCCTTCTTAATGTTGATTGTGAGACCAAACTCTTAAGAGAAGCGACTGATGAGAATTTATAACTATCTTTCTGTTTTGGCTGTAACAGCTGCATTATCAGCAAAGAGTAGCTCCTATATCAGAACTTGGTGTACTTTTGTCTTTCCCTTGAGACATGAGAGGTTAAAGAAGGCATTGGATTGGGTCTACAGTTAAATTACTTCAGTAGATGAGTCAAAAGCAAATCCAAGAACGGAGGAAAAATTCTTGAAGAGAGTAGGAGCAAGGACACAGCCTTGTTTCATACCACTCTGTATCTCAAGGTCCTCATATGATACTCCCCCTCCATGCCAGTGTGGAAAGGCTCATTGACACTGAGTAGTTTTGGTGGAAACCAATTTTTCCAATACCTGGAAGAGGCTTTTCCTGCTGACGAGGTCAAATATCTTTGTTAGATCTATGAATTTTAGGGGTTTTCTTTGTTCTCTGTTCTTCTCTTGCATCTGGCAGAGAGAAAATATCACACTGATGACTGATCTATTTGCTCTGAATACCCACTGAAACTCTAGGTAGATTTTGTCTCCCATTATCTGCAGTCTGTGAAGCATGACTCTTGCAAATATTTTCACAACAATACTTCAAAGTAAAATCGCATGGTAGTTGTTGCAGTCACTGTGGTCACATTTATTCTTATACAATGTGACTATGTTTGCATCTTTCATATGGCACTTTTCCTTCTTCCCAGCATAGAGTAAGCAGTTTAAGTAAATGAGGAAGTAGCACAGACTTTCCACACTTGATCACTTCCATAGAGATACCATCTGCTGCTAGTGCTTTTTTCAATTTTACTCCTATTTTGGAGCCAACTAAGATGTGGTCAGGGTCTCAGTCAGCATTGTGGTGTGCATGTTATTTAGATTGGCAAATCTGATGATGATAAAGTCCAGCTGATGCCAGTGGCCCAATCATGGGTGCATAACTTGTGGTGAGGATTTGTCTTAAAGAAAGAATTAGTGATGCACAAGCTGTGAAAGGTGCAAACTCCAGAAGCTGCCATCCATTTTTGTTCCTCCATCTGACATTATATTTTCTGAGGCAAGAAGGGCATGATTCGCTGTCAATACCAAACCTTGCACTGAAATCACCCAGGACATACAGGTTCTCTGTGCTGAGGATCTTACAGATGGTTCTGGTAATCTCATCATAGAACTTGTCTTTGTCCTTTGATGATTAAGGAAGAATTAGAGAATAGGCACTTATCAGAGTCAGCATGCCTTGTGATGTGAATAGCCGCAGTGTCAGAATCCTCTCAGAGCCACCAGATGGGCTTTCAATAGGTTTGAAAAGTGAGTTCCTCACAGCAAAGCGCATACCATGAGTGAACTTTTCTTTTGCTACCTTTCCTTGCCAGAAGAAGGTGTAATTTTATTTTTTTAAGGAGCCATCTGCTGAAAGTCATGTTTCTTACAAGGCTGCAATGTCAATGCTAAACCTATCTAACTTCATATCGATTACAGCAGTCTTCCTGGCATCTGAGATCTTACCAAGACTATTTGTCAAGCTAAGGCACATGGTCCTAATGTTCCATGTTGATATTTTCAAGTATACTTTTTCATTTTTGTCTTTTGCAATGGGTACAGTCTGTTTTTGGGTTTTGCCCTGAGCCCCAAGACGTCATTGAGACAGACAAACCATGGCAGTTCTGCAATCTAACTGGCTGGAGGGGGCTGTCCAGTTTGTGGTTGGTAGTAGTTGATCAATGAAATATGATGATCGTTCCTACCATCAAAGAACACCCATAGTGACCTTCTCTATGCCAAACAAGAGGTGTAAGATCAAGATTTTCCTTTTACCTGATGTATGTATCAGGTCAGGACTTTCTGTACATCTTATACATATGTCAAGTCAGGTCTTTTTCTGTTACCCTATACAAATATCAAGTGGGAACCTTCTGTATACCTTATACATATGCCAGGTCAGGACTTTCCTATTACTGGATGGCAGTTGATGGTTCAACCTGCAACTGCTAATGCTAATTGCTAGTTGGCTTAATGACCTGGCAACCCCTGAAGTGCCAAAGGCTTCAGGCAGATGAGCACATAGGGGAATGGTATGAGTTCTTATCATTGGTGGAGGAAATGCTGCCTAAAGGCATGTACTAATGTACTGTGGCATGACACAGTGGAATGAGTCCTCTAGCCTTGAAAGGTAGTCAGTCTAGTAGTGGAACCCTAATAGGCAGACAGGTTACTCCAGCAGTTTCTACAGCTTGCCTGGTTCCAAAAATATCAGAGTTTTTCCTTTCCTTTGGAGTAAGCCAGCCAAGTCAATTGGGGTATCTTGATGCATGGCAACAATTGCCCAGATTTTTTGCACCCTGGAAGGACAATTTGACTTTGTTGCCAATGTAGAAGCAACACGGGAGATAGCAGTTATGAGTTGTAAAAAATAACAATCAAATATAAACTACTTTCTGGCAATGATGGTGTTAACAATTTTATTTACAGTGTAACAATGATCATAAGTATCCTCATGATGAACATGATGTTTACTGTGAATAGAGAGATTGCAGTATAGACAATACAATAGGTTTAGTATTAGCTGAAGAACAATAATTGTAGAGGACATACCATTTCCACAATATGCTCAACTGATAATTAGTCTAAAATGGGAACTGACTTCTTTTACACAGTCATTAAACATGAATACAAGTTTATATTTAAACACTCAACTGGTAAAGTATTGTCTCAAAAGTGATAGGGTGGGACAAAATGACCCATGTGTAATAAACTTCACAAATATTATCTTTATTATGGTGATCAATAATTTGACTCCCCGTAATTTCACTCCTTGTAAATTCACTTCCTGTAATAATCTACTAATGTCAAATAATAATCAACAATAAAAATAACATTCATTAAAAATTATTAAAAGTGATGCAAGTTATGAGCTATTCCTCATAAAAAGACCGTCTAGCAAAAAGAACTTAGGTTAGGTTATGGAATACTAAAACATATTTCTTGACATTAACAAATTATTACAGGGAGTGTAATGACAACAACAGTAAGAAAGAGAAATGTAACGGTCCATCTACTCTGCTCAACACTCAAGAACTGATTGAGGATAGCGTACAGAAAACATCAGGTACCAAGAAGCACTAATCTAAGCTAAGTTGGAATATTGACTTGAAAAATTGATGTGGATCATTCCTCAGCCTATGAGATGAGGGTTAAGGAGGACAGGGAGGAAACTTGAATACACAGAAACTGTAATTATGAAAGTAGCACAGAAAGGATTAGAATAAAATTACAAATGATTGTTTTAAAAGTGTACCAAGAACAAGGCAATATTTTGTTAAATGACATTAGGGATAGTGTATCTATTTCAACTAGGCACAGAAAGAAGAGAGTTCTGATTAGCATGGGAGGAAGCATTACAACTTTTTTGAGGCACCTCTTTATCAAATGATATAAAGAATTCAATCAAAACGTTCATGAACAGAGACATATCAAAAGAGGTAATACATTTGTTAAGTAAGCAATTCAACTATAATGAATTCACTAAATCAAATTATTAAATAATATGTTAAGGAAATTAGGCAAGTATTGAATTCACTAGTTAATATCACCAATGAGCTGATACATTTAACAGAAAGAAATACACAAAGTTAGTGAAGAAATGTTGACTTTGAACGTTAAAATTCAAAGTACTTTATAAAAATTAGTATTTGCCATATACAATTGTTGAACACAACCAGCTAATCTAGTAAAAGCACTTGATGTGATAACAGATAAACAGTTACATCAGTATTTTCTATTACTCAGAAAATTGGAACAGGTGTTAGATGAAATCAAAAGAAATTGACCCCCACACTTACAGTTTGTAATACTGACATATAGCGATCATGTCTATGTATATTATACATGAGCTGATGTAACGAATGTTATTGAGATACCTCTAAAGCAAAGAGTTAGGTTTTTTAGACTATATAAGACAGTTCTCTTGCCAGTTAAGATGCATAATTCATTAGCTTTAGTAACAAGAATCAAAACCATCAAGTGATCGATAACTTAAAAATGACTTTTGTGTAATTTATACACTATTTATGGGAATACAAGATAAAACATGAAAACTGTGTAAGAACGCAAACCCCAGCTATTTGGTCATTTAATGTTTAAGATACAGTTATAATTATTTATCATCTGTACAAATCCCATGCACATCAATTTGATTATAAAACCAAAATGGGTTAAACTTAAACAGAGTGGTTACTTAATAAATACTGATTAGAGTTTGTTGAGGGAGAAAACTTATCACAATATTCATATATTTCAACAAATAATGAGATTTGCTATTTCATATCAATCCTTTTTTTAGTTTTAGTTTCCTATGATAATATATATATCTGTATATTGCAACAGAGACACAGCTAATATAAAAGGTCATGTACAACAAAAATATTGAGTCTAAACTGTAATTCAGGACAGAGGCATTTGAAAATGGGCTATTGAAGCAAATATTGAATGATTTTAAGTTCATAGGCTTTTACTGTGTAAAATAAGACGTTTGTTGTATTTACTTTTCACAAGGAGTGGTGATAACATTAAGTCAGGTATTTTCTTCCATTATTATTAGTGTCTATATAAAGTCAGGTATTGCAAGTCCTCTTTTAAAAATGTTTGATAATCTAACTCACTGTTATGTTAGATATCAGTTTTGATCTAACTTACTGTTACATCAGACATCAGTTTTGATCTAACTCACTGTTATGTTAGACATCAGTTTTGATCTAACTTACTGTTATGTTAGACATCAGTTTTGATCTAACTTACTGTTATGTTAGACATCAGTTTTGATCTAACTTACTGTTACATCAGACATCAGTTTTGATCTAACCCACTGTTATGTCAGACATCAGTTTTGATCTAACTCACTGTTACGTCAGACATCAGTTTTGATCTAACTCACTGTTATGTCAGACATCAGTTTTGATCTAACTCACTGTTATGTTAGACATCAGTTTTGATCTAACTCACTGTT
>NW_013666346.1:336624-344125 GCF_000517525.1 Limulus polyphemus | reverse complement strand
TGTTATGTCAGACATCAGTTTTGATCTAACTCCCATATCTATTTGTATCATTATTCAGGAGGCTGCAAAACTAGGAATGAAAGTTGCTGTTTTTGATTTTGTTACACCAACACCAAGTGGAACAACTTGGGGTAAGTATAGATTTTGAAAAATTAATGCATTCCCATACACTCTAAAACTCCAAGAGTTTAAATTGTAAACATTTTGTTTTAAACTGGTTTTAAAAATAAGAAATAAGAGGAACAATTTCAAGAGAAACAAAACTGATGTCTAACATAACAGTGAGTTAGATCAAAACTGATGTCTGATGTAACAGTGGTTATTTAGTAGAGTGATAACTAGTTGTTTATTAGAGTAATAACTAGTTGTTTATTAGAGTGATAACTAATTGTTTATTAGAGTGATAAGTAGTTGTTTATTAGAGTTATAACTAACTGTTTATTAGAGTGATAACTAACTGTATATTAGAGTGACAACTAACTGTATATTAGAGTGATAACTAGTTGTTTATTAGAGTGATAACTAGTTGTTTATTAGAGTGATAACTAATTGTTTATTAGAGTGATAACTAGTTGTTTATTAAAATGATAACTAGTTGGTGAGGTGACAGATTAGTTATCACTAATAAACAACCAGTTATCACTAATAAACAACCAATTATCACTCTGCTAAACAACCAGTTATCACTCTAATAAACAACTAGTTATCACTCCACTAAACAACCAGTTATCACTAATAAACAACCAGTTATTACTCTAACAAACAACCAGTTATCACTCTATTAAACAACTAGTTATTACTCTAACAAACAATCAGTTATCACTCTACTAAACAACCAGTTATCACTAATAAACAACTAGTTATCACTTTAATAAACAACTAGTTATCACTCTACTAAACAACCAGTAATCACTAATAAACAGCTAATTATCACTCTAATAAACAACTAGTTATCTCTCTAATAAACAAATAACTATCATTCTAATAAACAAATAACTATCATTCTAATAAACAAATAACTATCAGTAAACTATTAATATATTTAAAAATCTTGTTTAAAAGGAAGAAATTTTCCAGCTGTTTCTTAGAACTGGGTGATTAGTGGAATTTGATAATAAGTTAATCACTGGGCTAATTAATCAATTATTCTCACATGAGACATAGATTGTTCAAATAATGTAAAATAGTAATAACCAGAGCCATTAATTTTGATTATTTTTGTAAGCCACTACACTAATCGAATAAATTGAACAGCCTTGAATTAATTTGCAGATGACATTAAGATTTTTGGGATGGCTAACTGTATCAAAGATGCTGCAGACTTACAGGGAGATTTAGATCATTTGATGCATTGGGCTAATACATGGCAGATGATGTTTAACTATCTAAAATGTAAGGTGATGCATGTAGGTTTTCACAATTCAAATTATTGTTACAATTTAAATGAGAATACATTAAATACTGTGGTTGAAGAAAAACATCTTGGTGTTGTGATCGGAAAATCACTTGAGTCATCTAAACAGTGTATTGTAGCTAGCAATAGGGCTAATAGGATTTTGGGTAGCATGTATAGAAAGCTTGTATATAAGACAAAGGATATTATTGTTTTACTGTATAGATCACTTACAAGGCCTCATTTAGAGTACTGTGTACAGTTTTGGGCTCCCTTCCCCAAGAAGGACAATGAATTGTTGGAGAAGGTTCAGACATGAGCCACTAGGATGATACCTGGGATGGTGGGATTGCCCTGTGAGGAGAGACTAAAAGCTCTAAACTAGTTTTCTCTGGAGAGGAGAAGGGTCAGAGGGGATTTGATTGAAGTGTTTAAGATTATTAAGGGTATTGATAATATAGATCCATCAAACTTTTTTGTGTTTAGCAGTAAATACAATACGACAAAGGGTCATAAATTCAAATTTTGGCAATGTAGGAGTCATCTGCAGTTTAGGCAGTATTACTTTTCAAATAAGGTGGTTGACTTTTCAAATGAGCTGCCTTCAAGGGTGGTGGAAGCAGAAAATTTAACTTAGTTCACAAAAAGACTGGATGAACACATGAATACTAAGGGGTAGTTATAATTGGGAGGTGGAAGAGACATCCTTGATGGGTTAATAATTGGGAGCTGGAAGAGACATCTTTGATGGGCTAATAAGCTCCTTTTTTCCCTTTAAAATTTTATAAATTTTGAAATAATAATTAAAAATTATAATGGTGATATCCTGATTACTTGGATGGTAGGAATAATCAAAAACAGTAATAATCAGAAACACTAATTTTGATCACATGACACTTATAAATGTAATTGATGCTCACAGGTAATCACTTGTATAGATTAGTCAAGTTAATTGCTTAGATCTACTATCACTTACGTGCTATCTAAGGATTTTAGGAAGTCACTAATTTAATTATTCTGTTCTTTATGTGAATTAGTTATTTACAGTTAAACAACATATATATATATAGGAACTGTTGTACAACATACTTGTTACTTGATTATAAACATTAATTTGTCTTTTTAATGCAAGAAAGTCTATAAATCTGGATTATACTGCATACACTTAAATAGACAGTCATTATAGCATATACATAAGACAAAATTTTAACTTTCATACACATAAAAAGGCAAAATAAATTCTTAACTTTCATAACTTCCCAAACAGAAGAAAGTTATTGAAAAACTGAATTCCTTAAAAAAGTTAAATTTAACTTTTTTTTAAGTTGTTACTTTCTTAAAGTACTATGTGTTTGTACTAATTTTTCCAAGACAATATATCTGACAATGTACATTTTCTAAAAGAACTAGTAAAATATTTATAGTTTACTTAAATGGTGGTAGTTGTGCTAGTCAGCCAGAGATATGTTTGAAGTTATTTCCCTAACTTGTTGATGATAGTTTAAATTTTCACACATCATTGTTAAGTTGTTACATAAAATCAATTTCAAGAATCAAAAGATTTTTACAAATCTAGATGATGGTCTTACAGAAACTAAACATTTGGTGACTACTTATGTTGATAGCTATGTATTAGTAGCATAAAAACTTACCTTGGATGCTGCAAGACCTCCAGATCCTCCTCCAAGGACAATTAAATCAAAATCAAAGTCTTCTTGAAGAGGGTTCATCACTTGAGTTAATTTTTCATTACTACATGATGTCTTTCTTTCAACAGGGTCTGCAGTATTTTTTCCACTGACAAATATTTGAGTAACTGAGGACTGGCCAGTTTGTGCTAACACCTCACTATGAGTGTCAGAACTAGTGTCTGTAAAGTAATGTTTAACTATTATTATGTTATAAAATCACTCAACTTGAGCTATGTCCAACCAATACAAAAACAGACAAATTTCTAACATGAGTTCTATGTAAATTGACATTATATGCTTAATTCACATGCTATAAAAAACTAATTCTGTACAATGGTAATCATTACAAATAACTTATGATTGAAAATACATAAGAGTATATAATATTATGTGAACCACATTGTATCTGTTGTATCTAGTGCCAATAAGGCCTTTTGCCTGATACCAGGGCTCTTTAGGCCACTTGGGAGAAGACATACATAGTGACTGATGCATAATTTTCAAAGCAACTGTTTTTTTGGTTTTTTACAGAAACTGTCTTGTGAGTATCAAATATCAGTTATAATTTGTTATCAACGTCTTTTTATTTTATAAATAAAGATCCTGTTTAAATGACATAGCAGTTTATAGTAAATATTTTAGCTTGTTTTATTTAGAAACAATAGTCATATAAGGTCCATTTTTAAAATTTTTGGCATGTTTGTGAAGAAACAATTCAACTTTTGAATAAGAGAGAAATGATAAGGAAGAGAAAATTACCACTGCTCTATGAAAATAGTTGTATAAAGATCAACACAACTTACTAATGAAAATATTATATTAACACTGACCTGTATGGAAAGGGACTATTCCAGTTTTCCCACAACACACAGGGATACAAAGTGGCATAATACATGTAAAATGTACAACAAATATTGCAGCTTCAAACTCACTAATATGTAACAAGTAGCTTCAGTTTATGCACTTGGTCAGTGGAATGTATTCTACAACTTTAAAATCAATACCACTACATACATGTGTGTATGTGCTCAACTGACAGTACAGGTGCAGGTACCTGTACACATCACGTTCAACCAAGCTGTGGGTTTTATTGCCCATTGTATGAAATAGATCCTGTACTGGATGAAGATTATTTTCTAATGACAAGAAGGACTACATTTATTAGTTTTACTGATTTCTTTATTATATGTTTTACAGAAAACAGCTACAAATATGATTCATTTTTAAACCATGTATTAACTTTGTGTATATGAATTACCAATGTAAAAATATGTACTTAATCAAAAACTGTTGATTATGGAGTATTATATTAGAATACAAATACACTTCCAGTTTCATAGTTTTCCAAATACGATAACTCTTACGTGAGGCTAGATTTATCAAAAAGTATTTTGTATTAACTTCGTTTCTGGACTATTATATGCTATAAAGTATTGAAAAGCTTTACTACTACTAGTCCATACCACAATCTAATATAGGGAAATAACTGTCCTTTAAGCTGTATAATATTCAGTTTCATCGTTTTTCAAAACAATTCTTAGTGCCAGGATATATCTACATCTACACTTACTGAAGTTACTGTACGCTGCTTTATCATTCTGTTGCACCTTTATTCTCCTCCTTGAATTTCTTTTTCTATCGTGAATTTCATTTGGTTTCCTATCACAATATTTGTTTGAGTGTCATAAATTGTTATTATTAAAATAGGTGTAGTTAAAAACACTGTATATTAACCTCCTGCGTGTAAACCCTGGTTCTTAAAACAAAAAGTTTTTAAATTTCTTCCAAAAAATGATGGGTCACTATTTCAACGATTGACAATTACTAAGTAGGATATAAGAACGACTGCTCTGATGACAGGTTGTTGATTCCGTTATTAAATCGCCAGAGCTATTGTCATTGGAGAGAAGTAAGTTACTCCCTCTTACGGGGATCTAAAACCCTTATCACCTTTGCTGTGTTTTGTATTAATAGGAATAAAATAACTAGATGATCTGAGACGTAACATATCTCTGCCTGTATTGTCAAAGGCTGAAAAGAGTGTAGTAAAATTGAAAAACATTTGTGCGTGTAACAAAAGGGAACATCTCCGGCATTCAGCAGATGCGATAGTTTTCGTTTGTGTCACGTGGTGGCACCATGAAGCTCCAGCCAAACACATTACGATTTTAACCATTTACAACTTTGTATTTCAGATTGGAATATTGGTAAAGAACAGTAATATTTTTAACTGCTAAATTATGGTCAATACCTAGAGAATAAATGGGCGCCACGAGGTAAATCTGCCCGAGAATCACCGACGACGTATCAGTATCTAAAGGTTAATGAACCTTGATCCTAGATAGTTTGGCCTGTACCAGTAGGGTTTGGAGTATGTTTTCTTAATTCTTTACTCATTTCGTATTGTCATGCTGGTGTACCAAAATGGGAGGCAGCTAGTGAACACCACCCACTGCCATTCTTGGATTATTCTTATACTAATGAATAGTGAGATGGATCGTCACATTACAATGCTACCACGGCTGAAAGGGCGAGCATATTCGACGATGGGATTAGAACCCGCAGATTACGAGTTGATCGCCCTAATCATCAAGCCACGCCATACTTTCATTAATGGTAGTAGAGTGCAAAATCAAATTAGAAGAAAAAACAGCTTCCAAATAGGGTCAAGTTTAAATTTCATTTCATTATCAAGCATGTTTTCTCTATTTTAAACACTTCTATAGATTTTATTGTGTTGCATTGATGGAATAATTTGTGTTCTGCAATGAATTTTGATTGGTCGAAATTAATTTTAGGGTTGGTTGTTTGAACTTAATGCTAAAGCCAATTTTTTAATTTCTTTCCGACACAATAGCCTTCATGTTTCTTTTCTCTAAATGAAAGAGATTGTTTTATTTGACAAGTATAAGCTCGATGACAATAGCAAAAAAGGGAATAAAGCCCACCAAAGACAGGCACTAGAAGACAGGATATTCATTCCACTATTGTTATCGTGGGCTAGGTGGCTTGGAGGTGTCCAACAATAGTGTTACGTATCTGCTTGTTTTTGTTTTTTTTTCTGATAGAAATTCTTCCGAGGATCTTCAGCGATACAAGTCCTTTTTCGATTAAACCAGTTTATTCTTCCTCGATACAAACTTTTAGTACACAGAAAGTTCCACAATCAATACGTTTCTCGTCACTTTAAATTTAACAACTTTTATAATACACGCTATAAATCACAGCGATTCACAATCTCGATAACTTCGCTCTCGACCAGTGCATGACACACATTTTACGGCTCACTAGCTCGAAACTAACAGAATCATAAATTACTTGGAATTCAAAATAACTACTGCTCTATCTTCATTTATATATCTCCCCTCCCGCGTTGGCTTTCCTTTGCCAGACTTATGTACTAATGAAGAGGGCATCTTCAAAACACTCGGACTTCCCCGGTCATTCGAGAAACTCATCACGCGCGCCACCAGCGTCATGTGACTTCCGCTGCCGTAACAATAGGTTCTGGCGTCAAATTTTGTGTTTATGGGCACCGTTCAGGATCCCCCTGGATGCCAGTGTTCGAAACTACGTTCATATCCCCTCTCACAAACTAGCAAGACCAAACACTAGCACATGTGTTCAGATACCACGGACGAGAGTCCTAACGGTATTTTTTTTCGGGCAAGAACTCTACTTGGAGTAGCTATAGCAGTAATTGAGGATAATGGATGAACATGATCCGTAAACTGTGTTCTCAGTGAATCCAAAGACTCCTTTGAACCTGTGGTTGAGTGCGGGTATTTTATGCTGATTGTGTATAACAAACGGCAATAAAAAATCGTCCAGTTCAATATATTATAATTTAAATTAAAATAAACGTGTTTGCTGTTAAGAGAGTTTATAATCACATTATTTTTTTATGTTTAAGAGTGTTAGAGATTAAAATCGGGGATAAATGAAAGTGAAACGTATAGGACTAAGATAAAATAAAGATATAATAACTACTTGAGATGTGAACAAAGCTGCAATGAATTTGTTGGAATTGCTCTTGTTAACAATAGGAAAAATAATAAATTAATTGTTATATGACGTCACAATAATATTTTCAGCAATTTTAACAACATTTTTCTTCAATGGCCCATGCGAGTTTCTTGTAAGAAGAATATAATAGATTTTCAATCGTATACTTTGTATGTTTTGTGCACCCTCTGACGATATCTTTCGCTCAGTACTAGATTTTATGTATACTGTTACGTCAGCGGAAGTTACGCGACGCTAGAAGCATGCGCGCTGGAGTTTCTAGAAGGATCACGACTGTTCCTGGCAACTCTAGTCTTTTCTATTTTTGTATATAAGCCCGGCAAATAAAGCAGAGAAGGATTGCAGATAGAGAGAAATAGAGATAGATAATTGAGTTAAGCGAGCTGTAGAC
>NW_013666346.1:328682-335664 GCF_000517525.1 Limulus polyphemus | reverse complement strand
ATGATGGCTTTTGTATTACTTTTGTAGACCTAAATCCCTTGTTTACAGTTCAAGAGAGGTTTCTCCTTTAATGGATCATTGTGTTCTTTTGGAACATTTCTGATAACAAACTAAACTGTCTTTGCTACCTCTGGTGTGCGACTGGTGGCCGGTTGTGGAGTACACTTTGTGTTTTTTCTGCTGAAATCACGATCTTTTTACTTTACAGATATGGTTTAAATTCCACTGAATGAACATTACCTGACCTTGACAGAATCGAGGGTGGTGTTCTGGAGTGTGTGGGGAAACATCTGTTCCAATTTATGTTCTTATCTGTACCTTATTAATATTGGTGTTTTTATCGTACGAATGAAATGGTGGCAAAAATTATAAGGTTTACTTTATTTTACGGACAACAATTATTATCCTCAAGATAAAAGTATTTTTTTATGTCCTCCCAACCCACGGCTGGTATGGATCGGTTATTAAACGCCCTGGTGAGGGAATATAGAAACATCTGTAAAATATCCATCAACAGACCCATAGAGGGTACATTTTACACTGTGTTGACCACTTCAAGTGGACATACTCATTAATAAGGTGGAGTTAAATATCCTGAGAATCCTACTTCGGAAGTCTCTGACCACGTATGTAGTCTATAACAAATAGTTTCATATTGAAGTTACTTACTGATAAAGTATATTTTATTACAATATACAGCTGTTAAAGTAAGTAAGATTAGTTTTTGGACCAGGTACGACGTTTCGATCATTATTTCGATTATTATAAAGTCTATAACATAGTTTGTGATTTTACAAACTGTATATAAGGTTTTGTTAAGTAAGAGATGTTTCTCAAAACATCAAGTTAAATTGTTATATACAGCCAGTTATATGGTTACTTAACACCACTCTATACTGTTACGTCGTGCTAAGATACAAGGTTACACAAAGCAACAGTTAATTAGCACCAAGATATATATTTACTATGCGCTATGATATATATATGTATGTATGTGAGTACATATGTACGTATCTATGTGTGTACATACATATTTTGTACTAGACATAAAACAATGAAGTATTCATTCTCATTGTTTATCGGTACAAAGCTCAAAAACATGTCATTGATAACAAATATTAAAACTATTAAGTGACCCTCGTTTCTGCACATGCGCGGAAGCGGAAGGTTCTCAAAATTTGGGCGAGACAAAGTTTGGCTTCCATCAGGGCAAATCTCATCTCCACACAGTTTCTGGGCCTAGCTTCAAACGAGATGTAAGAGTAGGGATGTCGGTCTTTCTTTTTTTCTGGGAGGAATCTGTAGTTGATAACAACATTTGTGAATTTATTTTACAAACTTTTAGTAACATTTTTTTAAAGTAAGAAAATATATTTCTTATAACACCAAGCACAACCATACATGGCTGCTAAACATTCTGATATATGTTAACACCTCGATATACAGTTACTTATTGTTACGATATAAGGTTACATAGGACAAGGTTTAATTAATATCAAGATGCACTTTTACTAAGCATTATAATATGTGGTTACTAACCATATTTTTCCCCAGCTTTAACCAAACTTTAAAATCTGTCCAATAATTCTGAAATACATTTCTTAATGAAGGAATTAATGAACTAACCCCCCCCCCCCACCTCCAAGCAGCTCAGCGGTATGTCTGTGGACTTATAACATTAAAAACTAAAAACCTGGTTTCGACACTCATGGTGGGCACAGCACAGACATCCCATTATATATGTTTGTGATTATCTATAAACAAACAAACTACATGAAGCTTACGTTACACGTGTATTAAAATGTTTCTGGAGGGCTTATTTAAAAATAATCTAACAAAGTAAATTCTTTGTTTATTATTTAAAAGTTTAAACAGCTCTACGAATTGTAAATAGATATGCTATGCTACACGAAGAAACGTTGAACAAGAATAAATAACTTCAAATAAATAGCACCTTTATTATTAATAATGTCAAAGTCCGTGAAATTTTCAACAAACTTCCCACTCTTTGTTCATATTATTACTATTAATATTATCGTTTCACAAGCCTACAGCAAAATCGACTGGGTATTTTGCACCAAACCTACACAGATATGCTATATGAAACGCTGCGAATGTTCATGATCTTTTTAAAAGTTGATCATTTTTGCAGAGATGTTGTCTGTTGCAACTGTAAAGGTTGTGTCACAAACAACGTCTGTTAAAACTGCCCTTTAGAAATTTCTTTTTTCTTTTCTTTTTAAAGCTTGAAAAATAAAATTACTGCCAATTGGTTTATAGTGCGAAACGTTAAATACTAGTACGCGTTTAGTGTTACTTTTTTCAATACCAGGTTTATCGTAAACGACTTTCCACATACACTAAATTTTGGGCTCCCCTGGAAACTTTAAACCACATGATTAAGAAAACGACTGTCCATTCTAGCAACCACTTTTACTTTGAAGAAGAACTTTACATAGAACTCAATTTACAGCAACGTGCAGAGGTTTTTAAAGGCACAGGTGCTCATTGAACAAAAGGGTATTTTCAAACATCGTTAAGCAATACTTTTTTTTAGGTGGAGGAGGTATAGGAGACTATGGAGACTGTGGGCTATCTCTGATACACATAGAAGACTATGGAGACTGTGGGTTATCTCTGGTACACATAGGAGACTATGGAGACTGTGGGTTATCTCTGGTACACATAGAAGACTATGGAGACTGTGGGTTATCTCTGGTACACATAGAAGACTATGGAGACTGTGGGTTATCTCTGATACACATAGGGTAGAAAGCCACGAGAAGCAAATATATACTCTTTTATTCCTATTCTTATAAATGCTTTTAAAATCTGAAACTAAACAATGAATTCTTGCGTATTAACCTTTTCAGCCGTGGGGGCGTTATAAAGTGACGGTCAATCCCACTATTTGTTGGTAAAAAGAGTAGTCCAAGAGTTGGCGGTGGTTGGTGATGACTAACTGTCTTCCCTCTAGTCTTACACTGCTAAATTAGGGACGGCTAGCGCAGATAGATACATTTGAGAAAAAGGACACCTTTGAAGCATAACACAGAAAGGTAAGGACTTGAACCACCAACCGGAACGCCACTGGTACATTGTTGTATTTCACGTTTGTTAAAAAATTAGTTTAATATAGTAAGAAGGTCAGCCAGATTCAAGAGTGTGTCAGTTGTTGTATTTCACGCATTAACACTTTATGGTTGAATATTCATCTTGAAGATGTGATTTTCACCACGAGATAGTATAATATTGTTTAGAATATTGAGGACATATGTGATATATGCAACAAAAATAAGAGATTTTAAAATTTTACAACGAAATCTCAAAATTACTTTAAAAAAGAAGAATAAGAAGGGATCTGATTGAGGTGTTATGAGAACTGATAGTGTTGATGCATCATCTTTTTTCATAATTAATGATGAGAATGATAAGACTAGAGAACATAGGTATAAATTTTAGCAGAATAAGAAACATATTCAGCTAAGACAACTTTATTTTTCTAACAGAGTGGCTGGTTTTTGGAACATATTGCCTTCAAATGTGGTAGATGTAGTTGATTGAAGGGAGTCTAAAAAAAGGCTTGGTAAATATTTGAATGATAACAGCTGGCTTGAAGGTTTTATTTTTATTTTGGAGTTTGGTATAGATGGACCAATATGTCTCTCATTATCCTTAAATATTCTTAAATTATATGTGTGTTTGTATATAGGTATACAAAGAGATGGCCCGAATTATTTGATTGTTGAATCTTTGACAACATATAATATGAAGAGGTTTTATATGTCAACTGCTGCTGAGAAAGTTTGTTATGGTCAACAGAGAAGTTTGTTATGGTCAACAGTGAAGTTTGTTATGGATAATTAATTTTTTAACTGTTTCTTTGACGATCTCCATTTGGGTTGGATTGGCTTGTCAGCACGTTTTGTGTAAAACTTTTGGTCTCCAAGCTGTCTGAGTCTTTTTAAACGTATTCAACGATGCTAAAATATACATATTTTAATTTTAACTCGACTTTTTAAGTTATGGTGTGATTGCCCTAATCATTTACTGCCAAGAAAGTTCAAAATAACATAATATTGAAACAAATAATGTTTATCTTAAAACATGGTGGAGACTCCAGCTTGAGTATATGTATTGAAACACTGTGCAATTACAGATATCATCGAAAATTCCATGTTTTAGTCTCCAGAGGAACAATTTGTTTAGATTTAATGAACATTTGAATATCCAATGATACTAAGTGTTGTTCATCCCAGCAACGTCAAACCAATCGCATCAAAATTAATAAAAATGAGATTCTAAACTTGAAATAAATATTTAATGCTAGGTGTCTCTTCAGTAAGCAGTGACGTTACTAAGTGAAGTTGTGTATGAATGGTTGTTATTTGACGGTATTATCTACTTTGCTGTTAACTAAATTTCAACCTTCTCCACCATTGTACATAAAATGCAAGTTTTCCCACTATATTATTTGGATGTTCCTATTAGGGCTGCGTTTTTGTTGTTGTTGTTCTTCACCAAACTTTGACAGAAGAAGAATATTTCTAAAGTCAGAGGGAGAACAAAAACACAAGGGTGAGTTCCAAATGGCGAATAGTAGTAACTCGGCTCGACAAGACAGTGAGGACGATGAGAAAGATAATTCTTTTGTAGGTTTCAGTGGATTATTGTGTGTGTTGAATGGATGAGAAACATAGCCTGTTCTAGTATATTATTGCAGCAATCTTCAGCCCTTCCTATTTGACTGATCACATATTGAAATAAATACTATTGAATTTAATTTTTATTATTGTGTTTCTATGTGCATTACCTCTCCCACTATGGGCTCGGTCCTAGGGACTGACTTCATAACCATTTTGTGCTTGTTATAATTTTCATACTATAATATTTAATACAGTATGCGCATCTTCACGAAATTTGGCAGATTAATCTTAAACATAACAAGGCTTCTATTGTTCTAGAATGGCTATATATTGTAACAGGAAACCAAAAATGTTTATTCTAAATAGCTTAAATCTCGTAATCTTATACTTTCATATATATATATATATTTTATTGCCATGTCTGAATAAATTACAGAAGTTTCAATCACGCGGCGCACGTGCACTGATGTTATGGTATCCAATAGCTTGTTTGTAGTATAAGCACAAAAATACACAATATGCTATCTGTTCTCTACCCACCACGGGTATTTAAACTCGATTTCTAGCGTTGTAAGTCCACAGACATACTGCTGTGTCACTGGAGGGCTATTATTCGAGAGCAAATTGGGCTTTACATAGTGCAACTGTTTCAGCTGTGTTCTACTGCACCAGTATTTTGTAAAATGCAATCACATTTCCGTTATAACATATTACAGGCGTATATATATATATATTATTTCTATTTACAAATAAATCCTTAAATTTCAGTTATTTTTCTTAAAACATATAACGAAAAATATAGAAAACAATTATATCTTCTACATATGAACTTTGTACTCGCTTGCTGTAATTTGTTAAGCCTTGTCTAATTTTGCATGTGAAGGATGTAAAACAAAACAAACGGCCCTGCATGGCCAGGTGATTAGGGTGCTTGACTCGCAATCTGAGGGTCGCGGGTTCGAATCCCCGTCCCACCAAACATGCTCGCTCTTACAGCCATGGGGGTATTAGAATGTGACAGTCAATCCCACTATTCGTTGGTAGAAGAGTAGCCCGAGAGCTGGTGATGGGTGGTGATGACTAGTTGCCTTTACTCTATTCTTTTATGCTAAATTACGAAATGCTAGCGCAGATAGCCCTCGTGTCGTTTTGCGCGAAATGCAAACCAAACAAAAAAAATTTTAGGTTATATTTTCAAATAACAAGAAATATTAATTAGTATATCAATACCACAAAATCCCACTGTGATTTAACAGGCCTGCTAACTAAGTTATATTTGAGTCTAAAAATATATACTTTTTCGATCACCTCTTCTCTTCGAGTCTTCAATGAAAAAACGGTTATTTCGTTCTAAGCACTTTGCAAAGGCTAAGAAAATCATTTGGGTGAAATTCTGAGATTTTCTTTGGTTATAAATAAGTCATAGTGCGAAGTAGGTGTACGTAAACAAGTATTTCCAAAAATGGAACAGGTGGGCGGGGCCACCTTGTTTGATTCACTAAATATAATAATATCTCAGAAAATAGAAAACATAGGAGGTTCATATTATATTCTAGCTTGTCAGTATCAGTAATTTGAGTTTCTAATTCCTAGGTAAGTATTTGCACATCACAAACATCTAATTTGAACCAAAGCTGCATCCAACATACAACATGAAACACAAAAATCGTTATTCAGGAATTTTGTTTTAATATTTACTTTTACATTAAGATATTAACTAATGTATAAAACTAAAATTTGAATTATGATCTACAATTTGATACCAAATACTAGTTCAATAAAATTTTGAATGTAAGTCTACAAACGTGATAACATGCCTCCTGACCCCTGTGACCATAACGAGAGGGTTACTTCATTGTTTTTAATAATCAAAAGATTCTTCCTCTACATTTATTACATTGATACACAGCACGTCATCATGTTTTGTTGTTTTTTTAAGTCTGGGCAAAAGAAACAGAAAAGTATTCTGATTAAAAACGCAGAACACATCTGCTGCAAGAGTTAGAGACAAAAAAATTAGTTAGATATGTTAGAGAGTTAGAGAGGTATTGTTTCATGAGAGACATGCAATTTCAGGGCCATTTCACAAGTGTGTTGCCTTAGGTTACACTCAACAAGCGTTTTCAGAGCATCAATATCAGTTCCAACATGTCGGCCGCTGCCATCACAGTTTTTAAGGCTAAAGTCACCTGAACGAAATTTGCTGAACCATCGTTGATACTTACGAATGTTCAAAAGATTTCCATAAACTTCTTTGATATTCTTTGTGGTTATAGAGGCATTGTTTCCCTTCTTGTATTCAAACAGCATTACATGCCGAATGTGTGTCTCTTGTG
>NW_013666346.1:326420-328469 GCF_000517525.1 Limulus polyphemus | reverse complement strand
AAAAAGCCAGGGGTCCGAGGTGGGGGGGGGGGGCAGACCCAACAGCTGAAAATGAATTTTGCATTTTATAGTTTGAGTCAATGTGTCTTTCAACATTATGCAGGCTTTGGTTCTTGCAACTGGCAGAAAGGTTAAACACGGTGCACAGAAAATAATTTTTACTGGACGATTCAGGCACTATGTATGGGTATTTCTTTGTCCATTCTGGATTAAACTTAGTATTATAATTTACTGCACCTTGATATATTTTTTTTCCAGTTTGGGTTGTTTTGATGTTGATGGACGGCCAGATACCAAAACTAATCTTGTTTACTAGATTGACAGTAAATGGCGCGAGCTTGATTGTATGTGATTGCTCATTTCATTGGTTATCAATCGAACAAAAAACCAATCACTCGACGCCATACACACACGCGGCTACTGTCTATTTTAGACCGATAATTTATCCTCCCTACCAATAGCGCACATTTAAATTAAAGGACTTGCACCGTTCCAACAGTTTTGCGAAAAAATTACATGTTTAATATAATATGATAAAAAAAACTTAAACACTGATAATCTTGAGTTTTAACAATCAAGCGTGGGAGCGTGATCTGTGTTTAAAATACGTGAGAGTTGACATGTATGTAAGCGTATGTTATAGCATTTTAAAAGGTTGCGTTCATGCACCCACAAGAGATATGACGCATTGTTGGGCGACTAGTTCGAAGATACAGTGAAATCCCGTTTTTACGGCAGCGGAAGTCACGTGACGCTGGTAACACGTAATGAGTTCTAGAAAGATCGGGGAACATCACGAATAATCTAGTATTTGCTAGGCGCCCTCTATTCTTGTATATAAGTGTGCTAGACAATTAATCGAAATGAGATAGCAGACAGAGAGATTGAAGATATAGACGGACAATTGAGTCAAGCGTGGTAGTAAGTAAATGCGTGAATCGTTCATTGTAAATTATAGCGAGTGTTTAAGTTAAGGTGACTGTGGAAATTAAGTGTATTGCAAAGTTGAATTGAAAAAGAATAAACTAGTTTTGTTTGAGAAAGGACTTGTATCACTGAAGTTCTTCAGAAAGAATTTTTACGAGTAATTAACAAACGACCAGAGACGTAACATTTATATACGTGGCAATAAATCTGAGATAAGTTATAGGTAGTTGATCATTGAGATTATCGTCAACTATAAATAATAAATACATGGTCACCATAGATTACCTTTATGTTTTCACTTTCGATGAATGTGTATCTAAATGTCTGTTTCTATTTAAGTAAATCTAATGAGTTCTTAACTTTTTTAAGAATTTCAAAACGATTCTTCTAAAGCCTCAGAGTTTTTCATTAATAAATTTCTTTTCATTTGTAATGTCTTCATAGGTCTAAGTTTAATTTTTGTTTTATATAAAAACCATTGGCCATACAAACAAAATAATGTCTTTTAAACCAGTTATTTAGTTCCTCAATAAAAAGTCTTTTTCGTTGGACACTAAGAAATAATTTAATTCTAGGATATTGGTATCCGCAATAATTCCATGTGAACTGTTCTACCAAACACAAACAAAGCTCCATAAAAATATCACAGGTTGGGTATTCATAATTGGGAAAGAAAAATAACTATGGTGTATACGACAACCATTTCTTCATCACAGAATATAATTATAAATAAAAGAAACTAGCCTCACAGCAAGAACATGATTTTCACTAGGACTGTACATGAGGTTTTGATTATATTTTATTGGTGTAATTTGTATATATAGTACAAAAAGTGTAGTTCTTCTTTTAAAAAAAACTATTATTTTTCAATAAAGTGATAAATATACAGGTACACTATTCTATAATTAGATTGTAACTGAAGTGATAAGTATTCAGGTACACCATTCTATAATTAGATTGTAACTGAAGTGATAAGTATACAGGTACAACATTCTATAATTAGATTGTAACTGAAGTGATAAGTATACAGGTACACCATTCTATAATTAGATTGTAACTGAAGTGATAAGTATACAGGTACACCATTCTATACTTAGATTGTAACTGAAGTGATAAGTATAC
>NW_013666346.1:322190-325584 GCF_000517525.1 Limulus polyphemus | reverse complement strand
AAAATACATTTTATTATTGCCGTATTAGTGGTAAGGTGCTACTTGATTGGCTGCTTACTTTCGAAACCAGGGACGGCGGCAAATAGCTTTAGTAGACTCTACCACTAAAATACATTTTATTATTGCCGTATTAGTGGTAAGGTGCTACTTGATTGGCTGCTTACTTTCGAAACCAGTGACGGCGGCAAATAGCTTTAGTAGATCTACCACAAAATACAACCTAATTACAAGTATTGCCGAGCATTGAATAGGCAGTTCAATAACCACAAACAACTGAAGTATTTTATTACGGATAATATTATTTAGTATATTTTACTAATAAAAAAAAACCTTTTAGAGTTTCCTTTTTATTTTTGCATTTGTTTGTTTTTTATCTTTAAGGCGAAGTTTTTTAAAGCTTATTGTTTAAACTTTCTAGCTTCATAAAATTGTATAACTTTTTCGGAAATTCGTTTCCTTAAAATATGTGTTTTTTTAATATCAGTCGTTTCTTATTTAATTTAGAACCATTTAAGTTTTCCAAGAGTTGACGGTGGGTGTTGAATACTAGCTGCCTTCCCTCTAGTCTATCACTACTAAATTAGGTACGTCTAGCGCAGATAACCCTCATGTAGCTTTATGCGAAATTAAAAAGAAATCAAACCAATTAAGGTTTGTTTTACTTCAGATATTCATTGAAAGCTACAAAAGGGGCTATAACTGCGCTGCCCTGCCTAATTTAGTAGTGATGGACGATAGGGAAAGCAGCTAGTCAATATCACCCACCGCCAACTTTTGGGCTACTGTAACCGAATAGTGGGATTTGACTGACACTCTTATAACGTATCCGCGGACCAATAGTGTGGAGTGCCTTTTATTTGGTGACAACCCGGCATGACCTGTAAACTCACGGATACACAATTCGGCACTTTAAATGCTTAGCCACGCCCATTTTTGAATTGCTTATGATCATAGTGATATTTTGATAGTGTTGCTCACTCCGCGTGATAAGGTTGTGGATCTGATACCAATCATGTATGCAGGCAGGACTTGAGGGGCAATGAGGAAATCGTGATTTGAATAAACTGAACTTGTCGACTTCTCATGTCAACGTTTCGTGGTAACTGCTTAACCACGTGTTGAAAAAATGTACATGTTCGACTCGTCAGGCTCGTATCATATCTATACAACATTCCAGGCTCGTATTATGGTCGAATAATAATAATACATTTTCTACGTTAGATATGGAGACTTGTTTAACATTGGGACTGTAACAACCATTAAAGTTTGTTCTATGTATTTAAGACTAGTTATCGGATTTAAACTTTTTTTATTTCGGGAAATTTGATTCTTTAAGCTCCATTTATATTTTTTAAAACCACACCTTCTGAAACCACGTTAAAAGTTTTGTCCTTTGTGACTTTTTGATTTCTTGGTCTGTAAAATAAACAATATTCAAGATGGGTTTTCACAAGACAAAAAATATTTCCATATTTTCTAAATACACGCCACACTAACATCACCCGATGTGGATATCCAGTGAGCATTCCCATTCCATGGAGTGTTCTTTAGCTCTCAACAGAAAGTCATATTTCTTCCCTTTCTTTCAGTAAAATTAGTATCTATGTTATGTGCTCTTATTGGACACTTTTTCACTACTTCCGGGTTACAAACAGAATTTCAAAATATCTGTTTGTTTCTGGTTAAGTACTAAGCTGATCAATGGGCTACCTGCGGTGGGTACAGCGCAGGTATCGAAACCCGATTTTTATATTCTAAGATCTCATGCTTAACGCTGAGCCACTAGGGGGCAGATTATGTATAAAGAAAATCTTAAACAGAATGTTGTGGTACAATTAAATCGAAATCAAAAAGGGAACTAAACATATATCACAAACAAATGGTAAATGATACACAGTTGTTTTTAATGAAGTTTAAAATTACTGGAAGAAGGTCTTAGTTCGAAACGTTCAAAATTCCTGTTTATCGTTTACTATTTGTTTGTGATATACATTTCTTTTCATTTTTCTTTCCAGGTTCTACATGTCAGTGGTAGTTTTTTGTTATAAAAACAATAACAGAATTGGAGGGGAAAACACCATAGTATTTAATGGGTTTGTTCTAAAGTCAAAGTTAGTTCAATAATGTGAAAATTTAAATGCTTGTCCCAGTAGAAAATCTGCTGAAAAAGACAAATCGCAGTGACCCAAATTCGTATGTTTTATTGGCTGAGGCTACACTTTGTTTCTTGTTTAAACCACCGACCTTCACGCTTGTTCTGTATGTGTGAATTATTCTTGTAAACTGAATCAAAACATCGTACGTTTCCTGTACGTATGGAGTAATGAGGCTAGCCAAAGAGCACTTACTTCACGCGCGATATGAAACTTTGTCTTAAAATGTTCAGTAATAACAAACAGAAGGGTGAAGATGTGATGAAACAGTAGGTTTAAAGAGTTGACTCCAGTTTTAAAGATGATCTACTTATAACTTAAGACATATTATTCTATTTATAACATCGATGTTTATAAGCTATTACTGAAACTAGTTGACCCCAGTTTTAAAGGTGAACTACTTAATTTCTCACTGAGGATGACGTTGTACAGTCGTCAACTTCTTGAAGGCCATAGATAGGCCTAAATAACATGTTTTTAATTGTGTACCAGTTTAACGTTGAATATTATTTATGATTTTATGCAGAAAGTAGTTCTAAAAGATTTGACGACAGGTTTTCTAGTAAATTCATGGATAGGCTATAAATACAGGGCTCTTGTTTGTTTTTAGTTCATGCACAAAGCTACACAACGGTATCGAAATCTGATTTTTAGCGTTATAAGCCCACAGATATCCCGCTGAGCCACTGTGAGAGGGACAGCAAAGTGTTCAATGACAAAAAGGCTGTTACTAGCCAACAGAGTGAATCAGTCAGGGTTTTGTTTTTTGTTCCAGCCGTGTACTAATACAAGCAACTATATTTTTTCATCTTACATCCTCTGTAAACGTGGTCTTCTAGTTCCAAAGTGCTCAAGCTTGTAAAATTTTTAAGTGAGAGATAAACTGATATGTTATCGTGTACGTAGATAAGATTTTAAGAATTATCTTTGGCAATTAATTTAAGATAATCCACGAATAAAAGTACAACGTTACAACGATATGACAAAATAACTGTAAAAGCCTAACAATAGTTGTATGAGCATAGTTTATATTGTACGTGGCCACAGCTCATATCTACCAGATAATACTGTAACGACAGCGGAGGTCACGTGACGCTAGTAACACGTCATATTCTCGAAGGTTCGTGAATGCTCCAGCGTTTACTAGATTCGGTATTCTTGTAGATATAAGACGGTCAAGACGTGACGGCAACAATGTAATATGTAATTGAACTGCGGACAGAGAGAGAGTATTGTTGAGT
>NW_013666346.1:314189-321427 GCF_000517525.1 Limulus polyphemus | reverse complement strand
TGGATCATTCCTTGATTTTACTGGTCACATCTGTTCTATACAAGTTGGAATACTCTGGATCATTCCTTGATTTTACTGGTCACATCTGTTCTATACAAGTTGGAATACTCTGGAAAATCCCTTCTATTTGCGGTTGATATCTATTTTATGTAAGTTGACTATTCTGAATTTATCCTATCTTCTACTGGTCACATCTGTACTATACAAGTTATACAACTCTGAATCTTTTCTTGTTTCTACTGGTTATATATGTACTATACAAGTTGGACTACTCTGGATCATTCCTTGTTTCTACTGGTCACCTCTGTTCTATACAAGTTGGACTACTCTGGATCTTTTCTTGTTTCAACTGGTCACATCTGTTCTATACAAGTTGGATTACTCTGGATCTTTCCTGACTTCTACTGGTCATATCTTCTCTATACAAATTGGACTACTGTGGATCTTTCCTTGTATCTACTGGTCACATCTGTACTATACAAGTTGGACTACCCACGATCTTTCCTTATTTTTACTAGTCACATCTATTCTTTACAAGTTGTACTACTGTAGATCTTTTTTGCTTAACCTGGCCACATCTGTTCTAGATAAGTTGGACTACTCTGTATCTTTCCTTGCTTCTACTGGTCGCATCTGTTCTATACAAGTTGGATTACTCTGGATCCTTATTGTTGCTACTGATCACATCTGTTCGATATAAGTTGGACTATACTGGGTCTTCCTCTTTTCTACTGGTGACATCTGTTCTATACAAGTTGGATTACTGTGGATCTTCCCTTGTTGCTAATCATCACATTTATTAAATTCAAGTTAACTACCTTGGATCTTTCCTTAATTCCACTGGTCAAATCTGTTCTATACAATTTGGTCTACTCGGGATCTTTCCTTATTTGTACTGGTCACATCTCTTCTTTGCAAGTTGTAATACTCTAGATCTTTTCTTGCTTCAACTGGTCACATCTGTTCTATACAAGTAGGAGTAATCTGGAAATTCCCCTATTATGAGTCTATCCTTGCTTCTATTGGTCACATCAGTTCTTTACAAGTTGTACTACTCCTGATCTTTGCTTGCTTTAGACCCATTTTTTCTATACAAGTTGGACTAGTCTGGACCTTTAATTGTTTCTACTGTTCACATCTGTTCTATACTAGTTGGATTACTGTGAAATTTCCCCTCTACTTGCTGTTCTCATCTATTTTATGTAAGTTGGACTACTCTAGATCTTTACTTGCTTCAGCTGGTCACATGTGTTCTACAGAAGTAGGAGTACTCTGGAAATTTCTTTCTATTTGTTGTTCACATGTATTTTATGTAAGTTGGACAACTCTGAATCTATCCTTGCTTCTACTGGTCACATCTGTTCTATACAAATTGAACTACTTGGTATTTTTCCTTATTTCTACTGGTTATATCAATTCCATACATGTTGGATTAGTGGGGAAATTAGTGGGGACTACTCAGGATATTTGTTTCTTTCTACTGATCACATCTGTACTATACAATTTGTACTACTCTGGATCTTCCCCTGTTTCTACTGGTCACGTCTATTCTATACAAGTTGGACTACTCAGGATCTTTGTTTTTTTCTACTAGTCACATCTGTTCTATACAAGTTGGACTACTCAGGATCTTTGTTTGTTTCTACTGGTCACGTCTGTTTTATACAATTTGTACTACTCTGGATCTTCCCTTGTTTCTACTGGTCACTTTTATTCTATACATGTTGGACTACTCAGGATCTTTCTTTGTTTCTACTGTTCGACCATTCTTTTGTCTGCTTATTTGCTTACAGTGGGTTTGAAAGTAACCATCAATTTAATGTTTGTATAAATTATTCTTATAATAGTGCTTAACGTTTTTTTTCTGTATATTGACCAGACCAGAAAGTAATAAATAACATAAGTAACTTATTTTGGACATTACGCTGATATATTATCTAGAAATTTAACAACTATTTTTTTATTAGTTAAGAAGATTATTTTTCGTACACTTAATATAATATTTAAAGTTTCTTCGTTCTTACACATTCCTGTGACATTGCCACACCTCTTTTGATTCAAATTACATTAAAATTCAGCACTGACATCTTAACAAGATAGGTGAGACTTGACTTTTTGTAAGCAGATCAAAGGGAACATGTCTGTATTTAGACTTTTTAAAGGATTTGAGAGCTTAAGCATAAAACCATTTTTATGAGCATATTTTTCAGAATAAGCTATTTGTATAATAGATTGCAAATGAAATTTTGACATAACGTGTCTCTATCATTAAAAGAGACAGATTTATTTCCTCGATTATTACAAGTTACAATATGTTGTTTATTTTAATGTTTTACTATGGAAAGGGAGAGTGAGATAAAACTGATTACAGGCAATCAAAGATAACATTATGACACTGAAACGTTTTGTCTAAGTTAAGAGGACGTGTAGTTAATGTTTAAGATATGACTAACCACATAATTCAAACTGACAAAATAAATACCATGAAACCTCGAATTTATTTTATGTTTCACTTAAAAATGAAATATATATTTCAATAAAATTCTTTGATTCATATCCATACTTATTCTTTTGGCCAGACGTGCTCTAATGGTTAGTATGTCAAACTCCAAGCAGGTTCTATTACTTTAGAACGCCCTTTGACAGGACATGCTATTCTCCTTTATCTCTGTTATTACAATACCACTACGAAACTCACTTTACAAATTGCCCATTACGACTAACAATCACGCAGTCTTACCTCACTTTCACTAACTTAACGTTTTCTAATCTAACTTAACTTGCGCTCACTTGGTCGCTTATATAATATATATATATATATATATATATATTTCCCAATTGAAGCCTAGAACTTTTTATAAACTACCAGACGCTTTGATGTAAGCAATACTCACTTAATGCAACGAGAAAAATACAGAAGTTCGAGTTTTGTGGCTGTTGAACAAAGATCAGTTAACTTTGTTTTGTTTGTTTGTAGTTAAGCACAAAGCTACACAAAGGGCTATCTGTGCTCTACCCACCACGGGTATCGAAACCCGGTCTCTAGCGTTGTAAGTCGGCAGACATACCGCTGTGCCACTGGGGGGCCTCGGTTGAACTATACACACAACGTACGACTCTTACCGAGTTACGTAATGCAATTTGTCATAACTATCGCTTTTAAAATCATTAACTTTTAACACCCTTGTTATGAAAATTAAATAATCATTAAATATCAAGTCACTAAATGAACTAAATAATAACTCTTAAACTAAACAGTCTTGTATATCTAACATTAGTAATTTAGGCGGTAATTGGTAATTAGTTTCCATTCTTTTGGTCAGTAGTTTTAAATTAGTGACGGATATGCCTAAACCCTGGGGTCTATGATCTAAACGTTTGGTTTATGTGCCATTCAAATTGAAAATACTACTTATTATACTTATTCTACACACAAACGAAAGAAACGAATACGTTTTCAAACCATCATATGTAGTTGACTCTATTCATAATGGCCGTATATTTTTTGACAGTATATTGGTTTCTCCGAATAGAAAATGTCGTACAAGCATTAACAAACGACACAGAGATCCCCCAGGGGCATTTAGGTGTTAAAATATTTATTAGTATAAAGACTGGGTTGGTTTCATGGTTCCCGTCCCGTTGCCACAAAATCGCCTTTCTGCACTCTGGGACCGGAAGTGAGTTATAAGAGTAACGGCCAGATCCCATTACTCAACTAGACAAGAATTTCTCAAAAGTTGACGGTGGAAAGTGTTGACTATCTACCTTGTCGATCAGCTAACACAGACAACTATTGTATAGTTTGTAAAAATAAACAAAACAAAGAATAATCATTACCTTATTAAAGTTTTGATAACATTTAGAAGTAAAGCTGAGGTAACATTTAAATACACATTAGGTCCACAAGAGTGACATAGATGGTAAAATCCAAACACCAATCCCACATGTCACTCTCAGGAAACCCTAAGGGTACATGACAGGTCTGTTGATAATCAGTCTAGGAAATACATAGGGGTCTCGATGATGACATAAGGTTCATATATATACATATATGAATTTCAACATCCCTATGTCACTCCCAGGGGGGCCGTAAGGGTATATGACAGGGCTGGTAATAATCAGTCCAGCGGTTCGCCAGCTATAAGAAGCCACAATGTATACGGAATATATAGGAGCCACGGTGATAACATATAGGTTATATCCGTATGCTGACCTATCTATGCCACTCTCGATGGGCTCTAATCATACATTCTGAGTTTCTGAGTTTGGTAACAATCAGTCCAGTGGTTCGCCAGTTACGAGCGGACACAGACTTTTGTATCCGTATGCTGACCTTCTATGCCACTCTCCATGGGCTCTAATCATACATGCTGAGTTTGGTAACAATCAGTCCAGTCGTTCGCCAGTTACGAGCGGACACAGACGTTTGTCAAATTATGCTGTTTAGATTACATTTACCCCCCCCCCCCCAAGAAAAGGTTAAAGAAGCAGAATTTTGATACGTTCTGTGAAAGTATACCTGAAAGCAATTTCATAAATCGATATTTCATTTATTACATGTGTTCTCTTGCAAGAATGTACATTTGTTTCGGTGCATTTAGCAAGTGCTACACATCTCGTAAAGACAATACCCACATTTCATCTTCAAATATGATTTGTTGATTCTGGTTCTTGTTTAATTAGAACAGTGCTGCTTATTGATGACGGGCATGACTTTTAACGATATTACAGAAATTCAGAGCTGTTTAAATGTTCGATCCGTAGGTATATTATTGGATGTCTCTCCGATTAATTTGGACAAACTGGTCATTTTGAACCTGAATATAACCAGCAACATAATAATTTTGATTAAACCGAATTATTAATTATTTTCAATGAATAAATTCTTCTAAAACATACCGTAATTTGAGCTCGTTGTTAACTTTTGAATTGTTCAGAATTACTTTGTCGACATTTTATTTTCCAGTTAGCTGTTTACATGAAATGTGTGAATCAAGGCTATTCGCATGAATACTCTAAAGTTTTGTTTCTTGTACGTTGTCTAACAGAAATATTTAGTGGTGAAGGGAACGTCTGTTGGCCAAACTGTTATTTACTTCATAGAAGGAACGAGGGTCGTCACGACTTTTAAAGGTTTAATGTAATTAACTTGACAGTTGTTTTGTCTAGTTAACAACAAGTGATACAAGTATACAAGTTAACATGTTAGATGCAACATGGCGGATGACTCTTAAAACGTCCTTGATGTCGGTTGGAATTAAGATCGAATAAAACAGGAAATAATGTATCTATTAACCATTTCATCGAACGTTTTATATAAAATGCTTGTAAAGTATTTGGTCCTATGTAATACTTTTAATTTGATTCTCAATACATGAAGTATCAAAAAGCAAGACAAACATTTTCGAATTATTTTGGTTTGTTTTTAATGGTGATTTGTACAATTTATGGTTCTACCTATTCTTTCGAAATAACAAACATTTTAGAAAATCAGACTGTTTGTTTTGTCGTCTACAGCAGAGAAAAAACTCCGAAAGTCGCAATTTAGATATTTCTCCCCTACTATTATTTATGGAAAGTTTGTTTGTTTTTGTTAAACATAAAGCTACATAAAGGGCTATCTGTGTTGTGCCCATAACGGGTATCGAAACTCGGTTTTTAGCGTTGTAAACCTTCAGGCTTACCGCTGAGCCTCTGGGTGCTTTTTTGAAGAGAGCATTGAACGTCTATCCTCTGCTTGTGACTGTCTGCTCATGCTCCATAAAATACTTTGAGGATCATTCAGTCACATTTTTTGTTTTAGGACCAATCGTTTCTTTAGGTAAATACCATCAAAATATGATTCCAAAAATATTGTTAAAGAATATCCAATCCTCAACATCTCTTCAATAAAATGATTAAACCCACTTCAACTCTTCTAAATATTTCGGTTTTTAAGAACGGTTACATAATTATTTGTTTGATTGTTTGAACTTGAGCCCAAAGCTACTCAATGGGCTATCTGTGCTCTGCCCACCACAGGTATCGAAATCCACACAATTATTTGTGAAAATGGTTTCTTTGAGCGCTCTACTGAAACCCCACTTACGTCACGTTAGATGTAACTTTTTCTACTTGATGTCTCTAGTGTCGCAACAATATTTTTCCTGGAGTGACGAACTCCTACATTTACTCTGAGCCGTGTAATTCAGCGAGTAGTGATAATGGATTTCCTGGGAGTGCTGTCCGTGCCTAACTGGCTAATATTCATCGTCGCCGTTCTTGTAACTGGCTATTTGTGAGTATGGTTATAAAGATATCTTTAAAACGTAACAAAATATTTACTCAACCTGTCTATTGTTGTTTGATTTATTCGTCTAGAATTTTTTAGGCAAAGTTTCTAAAACATCTGATTAACTGGACACATTTATTTCGCAGTAGTAGCTAATCGCGACTATATATATATATATATATTAGGAGATTGGAATATGCAGTTTGATCTCTTCTTTAACTGTAATTTCTATTATGGTAAAAAGAAAATCAATGGTCAGAATAACACGATGAGTAACTCAGACAGCATGACTCAAGTTAGCTAGTTTTTCTAAGATATACAATAGTGGTTCACCATTATACAACTAACATGAAACATAAACACATATTATAAGATTTATATGTTATATAAAGAGTAAAATGTGACCATTTGTTAACTAGGTGCAGAATAAATAACGTTAGAAGAATTAATCGTGATAATATCAGCCAAAAGACGTTGGTAATATCTAATTAACTTATGAAACACTAGTGAAAAACTGTAACGGAAGGGTGATGATAAGGAGGAGGGTAAGGCCCCTGAGTGCTTACACCCACAAAATCCCAGCTTAAGGCGACTTACCATTATCATTTGTTGCTTTCTGTGAGAGTAAAGAGTGAGGATCCCTCTTGTTATGCAGTTGTCTGCTGTGTTCCAGTGAAATTATTGGAAGGGATGTTGTAACAATAATGTTACATCGACCGGAAACTAGAGTAGGTTCTCTAGAAGCAGGTACCAAACTACTTTAATTGTCCTGCTTTGTACCAAGTTTATCAAACATATTGTTACGACAACGCAGGTCACGTGACGCTTGTATCACGCCACTTCCTTCTCGAACCTTCATGAAATGTCGGGAGACTACTAGATTGGGATAGTTTTGTATATATAAGACCGGCCAAGAAGCAACGTAAGGTAATGTGTAATGGAACTGCGGAGAGAGAATATTGTT
>NW_013666346.1:309174-314032 GCF_000517525.1 Limulus polyphemus | reverse complement strand
AAATTTCGTCGGAACGAAGTTACGGAAAAATCAATTAACACACGGAGACGTAACAATATGTTGAAGTTAATATACTACACTATACTGCTTCTGCACTTCCCAAATTAAAATGTGACATTTTGACGTGTAAATCATCGCAACAACTTCAAGTATTCGTGAACTAGCCCTTCTGACGCCAGAATCACAATAATCAAAACATTTAGCTGTTACACTACTCGTCGATTCTCTGCTTTAGCGATGTTTTTTGGCTAAACTGAAGATCTTAATAGCTTTTCAAAACCTCGATTACCTAAGTTAGGTGTTTATAAAAGTCTCTTGCATTGTTATAAGAGAAATCTGAGACTATTATAAGTAATACATAATATGAGGCGGCCATTTCTTTCCCGGCTCATCCCTACATACTAAGCATTACCGTACTTAGTGATATCTTATTCATGTCAGAACCAGTATTACAGTATGAAGTTTGAATTTTTCTATCCTATCCATATATACATCCATATCCTATCCACATCAGAACTGGTATGATAGTATCAACCTTGAAGTTTTCTATCCTATCCATATCAGAACTGGTATGATAGTATCAACCTTGAAGTTTTCTATCCTATCCATATCAGAACTGGTATGATAGTATCAACCTTGAAGTTTTCTATCCTCATTCCTATCTTGGGAATATGACTCTTACTGGTCAAAGCATACGTTTAAAAGTTTCTATATATTATTTAACAGTGGTACCGCGAGCCAGGCCGTCCATATTTTACCCCGTCAGTCAATATTTCTTGACCGAACCTATTTGTGGTAATTATCCAATTTATAGAAATAGGTGGCGTGATACTAGTCACGTGACCTCGCTGACGCAACAATATATATATATCCACAGGTGAATCTTATTGATGTTTTGGTTATATATATATACATGTATATATCCACACCTTCTAAACAACTCTTACCCCAAAATCAAAATTAATATATCATTGATATAATATTCCAAGCTCTCTTGACTTAAAAATCAAAATCGTTGCTTTAAGTGTGTACGTTGTATTAATAGTTAGCACAGAACTTCCCATTAGGTTTCTTTCTTATTCTTTGGTTATATTAACCACGTCGGTAATCCTGATGAATCCAGAACTCACTCATCAAATATCTATTTCATAATTAGAACACATTTCTACGTGGGCGTACGAAAACGTTCAGTGACCAAAAACAAGATAAGTGTGAGAAAATAACCGATAACTTTTAAAGTATCCGACTCGCTGTGAACGTTGCGTGATACAAGTCGTAGGATTGTACTGCAAATGTTTTAACAGTCACATCAAGAGCCAAGCCGGACACTTTCAGTTAATGTGGTAACTACTTGATCACTTGCGGTATTTGGAATTTACAAATATATATATATACCAATCGATTCGTTTCGACTTGTTAAACCAAAATATGATGTTTAATTTGACCCACCCCTAAATTATAGTACCATTGCCCCGCCTATCCACCTATACAAATAACGAACCTACGTAAAGTATTTTTTTGAGAATTCGTTCGCTTAGGCCCGGCATGGCCAGGTGGTTAGGGCGCTCGATTCGCAATCTGAGGGTTGCGGGTTCGAATCCCCGTCCCACCAAACATGCTCGCCCTTTCAGCCGTGGGGGCGTTATAAGTGACGGTCAATCCCACTATTCGTTGGTGAAATAGTTGGCGGTGGGTGGTGATGACTAGCTGCCTGCCCTCTAGTCTTACACTGCTAAATTAGGGACGGCTAGCATAGATAGCCCTCATGTAGCTTTGCGCGAAATTCAAAAACAAACAAACAAATCGTTCGCTTACTATCTTCACCAAATAATGATTATAAAATATATTTCGTTTTATCTATCTATATTTATATATATATTCATTCGTAAAGCTATTTTCAATACAAAAATAAGGGACTAAATATAGCAGTATACGGTACATTTAATTAGTTATAACTTTTGAATAAATAGGTTTTTGAAAAATAAAATGTGTTAATCATGTCTTTGTGAGATCTGTTTATATGCAAAGTTTCAACTGGGCATTCTTGAAGGAACAGGATATTTCTAGCATTTACTAGATATGTGTTAGTCTTGTATATATAAGACGTTCACAACGTGACGGGACAACAAGGTAATGAGTAATTGAATGTATGCTGATAAAATATTGTTGGCCACGTGAGACGTGAGTTATAGCGTTGTTATAGAGCGACTGTTGAAATTAAGTGTATCGTAAAGTTGTATTCGGAAAGAATAAACCAGTTTTATTTAAGAAAGGACTTGTGTCGTTAAAGTTTCGTCGGAACGAATTTACGGAAAATTAACTAACGAACGGAGACGTAACAATATTTTGACAACCACAGAAATCCAAAGTTCATAACTTACCAAAACACAGTAAGTAAATATGTTATTTGCCAGGACTTTAAACTAATTTTAATAAGCAATATAATATGTAAATATAGGTTAATAAGCATTTCAATATATAAAGAGAGGAAAAAAAAAAAAAGAAGCAGAGAAACAAAAAAAAAAAAAACTAATTACCAAAATAACAATAATCCGTCGTATTTAAACTACAAAATCACCAACGACACCCAGTAACAATTAGCAACAATACAGTTCAGCTATATTTGGTGAACTAACTTGTTACAGCTCAATGTAGGGATTTTATTCACTTGTTAGATCACAATATTACAACTTTACATACTCTTGTGCATAATATCTGTACATAATTTACATACTTCTGTACAACATTAATGATATCTGTACGTTACCGCTAGGGAAAACTGATGTTAGTCTCATAATACAAGCATATTTACTCAAACTATAGGTAACCATTTAGAAGGTGAGTTAGTGTTTTAATGTAACTAAAAATTCATAGATAAACTAAACGATAAAAGGAATAATAAATTAACGAAAAACAAAAACATACCCAAATAAAAATAGAATTCGCTACCTCACACAGTTACTATTATCAGGACTTGTGAATACATTACAGTTACCATTACCAAGGCTTGTGAATACACTACAGCTACCAATATCAGGGCTTATGAGTACACTGTGAATTCACAACCTCTGATTATGTTGACTGGGTTAACGAAACTAGTTGGTTGTAGCAACTAATAGCCCTCAGTGGCACAGCGGTATGTCTGTGGACTTACAACGCTAGAAACTGGGTTTCTATAGCCGTGGTGGTCAGAGCACAAATAGCCCATTGTGTAGCTTTGTGCTTAACTACAAACAGACAGACAATAAACTGTGCAAAACACGTGATTTTTGTTTATTACTCTTGCTAAACCTATATTGAACCCAGCGAATTAGTTAGACTTAGTTAAGTCTAGTTAAATCCTTTTAGAGGCTGAAACCATTTCGCATCTGATAAGTTGTTGAACCAACGAATCGCAATAGATATAATAATTTAAAGTCATCTTTAGGTTAAAAATTCATTCGGTTCTAATACGTTAGAACGTCTCATGTTTACTTTTTCTGGTCGACAACACACCAATGACGAAGAAGGAATACAACTTAAAACCGTTTCATTATTGTTAAATTTAGATTATAAATTTCTTATGATTTTATTATACCTATATGTTGGGTTCCCAGACGTCCCAGTAAAACTGAGATCTTCCAGTTTTTAATCTTTTTGTTGTTTCTATCAGAAACAGTAAAAATACTAACTTGTTCCACTTTCTTTGTATCTCAATTGGGGTTTGATACATACAATTTGTCATTATACTCGGCTCCTTTAAACTTTTCTGGGAGAATCACCCGACAATGATAGATCAGACAGTGCTACGTTTTGTTAACTTAACCTTTCACTGGGCAGCCGCAGGAATTGAGATTTGAAAACCTGCACAGCCATCGAAAACTAAACAAAGAAACAACATTTTTCTTTTGAGTGAGCTAAATAACTTAGGCGTGTTTTTATTTTTATTTTACTTATTTATTTCATTAATTAGATAAACTTTTAACAAGTTTTATTATCTGTGGTGTTAAAATGCAAAACAATAAATATCAGATTATTTAACAAATAAGTTATTATAACTTCAAATTGTTACAGAACTGCTACAGTGTTAAAATACAAAAGATCCCAACTTTTCACTCTGGAAATCTGATAACCCTGTCTGTATGTGCCTTACTTTGTTTACCAACACGCGGAAAAAATGTGTAGTTAAAAATACAGAACAAATTTCATCATGAGAGATGTGCTCAAAATTATTATTGCCATCGACCACCAGTTGTCTTTAAGTTGCCTTAATAAACAATTAAAATGACGTTGGATTATAGGCTCTGCTGTTATAGTGTCATACAGATGTGCATATTAACATAAGACAAAAAGGCGCAAACATCCGGCTTAGTCACTCATGAAACTGATTACGATTTTTTTAAACAGGAAGACATTAAAATCATACAGTAGCTACATTAATAGAGCACCCGTTTTGTTGCTTTCATCATTGGATTGTTAGGCCTTTCTGTCTATATTATATAAGTTTCTGAGAAACGTAATAAGCATTTTATCTCCAAAGTCTGTACTTTTGGTGATTAAGTGATTGGAAAAACTGAATTTCCTTTTCATATATAGTTTTTTTCACGCGACGAGAAAACTGTTCTTTTCATATTTAGTTTCTTCACACTACGAGAAAACTGTTCTTTTTGTATTTAGTTTATTTACATGACAAGAACACTATTCTTTTTGTATTTCGTTTATTAACACGATAAGAACACTGTTATCTTTATATTTATTTCTTCACACGACGAGAACACTGTTCTTTTCATATTTAGTTTCTTCACATGACGAGGACACTGTTCTTTTCCTATTGTTACGTCTCTGGTCTTTAGTTAATTTTCCGTAAAAATTATTTCCG
>NW_013666346.1:293046-308434 GCF_000517525.1 Limulus polyphemus | reverse complement strand
TCTATCTCTGTCTGCAATTCAATCACACTGTTGCCGTCACTTCTTGGCGGTCTTATATACAAGAGTACCGCACATATAGGAAACACTCGAGGCTTTACGAAGGGACATGAATTTTCTAGAAGCTCATGACGTGTTACTAGCGTCACGTGACTTCCGCTGTCGTAACAATATTTAGTTTCTTCACATGACGAGAACACTGTTCTTTTCCATATTTAGTTTCTTCACATGACGAGAACACTGTTCTTTTCATATTTAGTTTCATCACATGACGAGAATACTGTTATTTTCATACTTAGTTTTTTTATTACTAATTTAGATATGACTGTAGACTTTACTCGAGTTCTTTATTCTTCTAAAGACCGTTTATATAAACTACTAGATATAAGAGGTTCAATTACAACGTTGTTCACACCCACGTACTGTCAACGTATGTATCTCTCACAATTCTAGGTCTGAGTAACATAACTATACTGAAAAACAGCAAAGAAACTAGCAGTATAAACATAAGTTAAGAGTCTAACAGGTCACGTGATTTAGCTTTTACATTTATGGACAACACATGATATAGAAGAAACAGAAGTTCTCTTGAGTCACTAGGTTTTAGGGCTGATATCGTAAATATGCTTGAATATGATGAAGTAAATATGCATGAATAATATAATATAATAATTCAATAATATGATACATTTTGTATAGTAAACAAGATTCAATAATATAATACATTTTATACAGTAAACAAGAATCAATAATACAATAAGTTGTATATAGTAAACACGATACATAATGTACTATCTACACTCTGTTAACTACAAAGCTACATAATGTACTATCTACACTCTGTTAACTACAAAGCTACATAATGTACTATCTACACTCTGTTAACTACAAAGCTACATAATGTACTATCTACACTCTGTTAACTACAAAGCTACATAATGTACTTTCTACACTCTGTTAACTACAAAGCTACACAATGTACTATCTACACTCTGTTAACTACAAAGCTACACAATGTACTATCTACACTCTGTTAACTACAAAGCTACATAATGTACTATCTACACTCTGTTAACTACAAAGCTACATAGTGTACTATCTGCACTCTGTTATCTACAAAGCTACACAATGTACTTTCTACACTCTGTTAACTACAAAGCTACACAATGTACTATCTACACTCTGTGAACTTCAAAGCTACATAATGTACTATGTACACTCTGTTAACTACAAAGCTACATAATGTACTTTCTACACTCTGTTAACTACAAAGCTACATAATCTACTATCTACAATTTGTTAACACTAAACTAGTGGAGGATAATACAGAGAGAAAAACTTGCACTTCGTAAACCCTATCATGACGTTTGTCTCTTGACATTGCGAAATAGCGATATGAGTTTCAGTAGTGTGCACTTTGGAATCCACGTGTTGTTAATCTGAACTAAAATATATAGATACAGTGTTATAAATAAAGTATAGTTATCACTCTACTATCAACTGCATATAGGTATGGGTAAATCGATTGATGCTTTTTTTTTTAAATTATGTCCATTATTGGTGATAAGCTGCTAAGCTTTATATTTTGTTTTGTTGCTAAGGCTAGGTGTTTCTTTAATTGTATGTAATTTTCAAGTATTGGCCATTTTATCCTGTTGTTTGAATAGAGAAACTTTACTTTCAAGATATAAACACGAATAATAAAAGCAAAAGAAATTAAAATAAAGATAAATTTCTACTTTTTTTTTCCTGAAATTTGGATGGAACTGAAAATAAATAATAATTTAATAATTGACTTATCCGATTTTTTAAGACTTACCAACTTAACAGTTGTGAAACCGTGATGTTGTACAGAAATAAATATATTATCCGAAACGTTGTACAGAAATAAACATATTATCCGAAACGTTGCACATAAATAAATATATTGTTCAAAACGTTGTACATAAATAAATATATTGTTCAAAACGTTGTACATAAATATATATATTATCCGAAACGTTGTACATAAAGAAATATATTATCCGAAACGTTGAGAAGAAATAAATATATCTTGTGTCTTAAACAAAACATAGGATAAACAGACACGTCAGAGACCTTAAGGTTCAGACACAGTCGTCTGGCCCCACAGTAGCACAGCGCTATGTTTACGGACTTACAACGCTAGAAACAGGGTTTCGATACCCGTGGTGGGCAGAGCACAGGTATCCCATTGTGTAGCTTTGTGCATAACTTCAAACAAACAAACATAGTCGTCTGAAATTTTGAACTGTTAATCAGAAAGAATGGAAGTAGTCAGTGGGTTAATTGCTACTTTTATAACACATAGTAGCTTAAATGCGACGCGTGTTGGGAGATGTATCGGTGACTTGAACCTAGAAACCTTTCGATCTGCAGCCCGCGTGTTGGGAGATGTATCGGTGACTTGAACCTAGAAACCTTTCGATCCGCAGCCCGCGTGTTGGGAGATGTATCGGTGACTTGAACCTAGAAACCTTTCGATCCGCAGCCATACACGCTATCCACTAGAAAGTTTTCTGACCTCTGTAAAAGTAATAGACAGAAAATTAGTAACCAACTGATTAGTGCTCTGAAAAAAAAATGTATCAAGTGCTTTCTGTGCTTTTCCCACCACGGGTATTGAAACTTGGGGTTTAGCGTTATATGCCTTCAGATCTACAGCTGAGCCACTAAGGGGGACTTTTTTTTCTAGAGTGTATTTTGGCCAGCTGCTATGGCTATCTGCCATTGTATCTAATCAGCAGGACAGCAGCCAATCAACAGCACTCTATCACCTACCATCTACGCTAAGAAATTGACTTTTACTCTTGAAACGCACTCACAACTTAAAGTGCGGGAAATATTTTGTCTATCGCACGGATTCAAAACCGTATCTTCAGCTCAGAAATTCAGAGATCAACTACATGGCAAATCTGTGCTCTTTCGTAATGCGAAAATTTCTAGAAAAAATGTTCTAGTCTTTTATTAGAGAATTTACTTCACATGTGCTAAATCTCTGTTTATAAGAAGCCAATTCAAAATCCTTAAATGAAAATAAAATGGTAGAAAAAATTTAATTTGAAAATTTTTTCAACCACTTCGTTATGGTTAAGCCTTGTTATTTATCACAACAGATAAGTGCTGTGTGTGCATTCCTTTGTTATAAACAGATGAATAAACAATTATTTCAAACAATAGTTTTGAAATACCTTATAGTTAGCTTTCAGGATTACTGGGATCTTATATACATATATCAGATATAAAATACCGTATTATCGTTATAAGGTTGTAATCAGGGTTCATACTTTCATTCACATTACTGCGTGTAACGTTTTCAAGGTCATAAATAATATTCTTATCTAACATTTTGTTGCGTCAGCGAGGTCACGTGACTAGTGTCACGCCACGTTTTCTAGAAATATCCTGTTCCTTCGTGAATGCCCTAGCATTTACTCGATTGGGGTGGGGCTGGTATATATAAGATGGTCACAACGTGACGGAACAATGCGTGTAGGTAATGAGTAATTGAACTGCTGTCAGAGAGAGACGTATTGTTGAAGTCGAGCTCGTGAGACGTGAATTATAGTTTGTTATAGCGCGACTGTTGAAGTTGAGTGTATCGTAAAGCTGTATTCGGAAAGAATAAACCAGTTTTATTTAAGAAAGGACTTGTGTCGCTAAAGTTTCGTTGGAACGAAGTTACGGAAATTGATTAACAAACGGAGACGTAACAATTTATATAAAATTCATATAATAATATTTCATAAACGCTAGTATACTGTAACAAAAATGAATATTAAAGCTGGCTTTCAATGAACATTTTAATTTTCAAAGATTTTTAATAAAATTTATCTTTCAGACTATAAGGGCGCGAATTTACTTTGTGTATAAGTTTCTGTATATATCATATATAATAGCAAAGGTTAGCAAATACAGTTAGTGGCCAAAAAAATGGAAAACCAATGTAAAGTCACTTAATAGGGCGTTGGGCCTGTATGCGCCGTGGCATAGAGTCTACCAGTGTCTAGAATTCTGCAGGAGGAATGCGACATCAATCAACTCACACCTAGTTGATTGAAGTGGAAAACCCTGTCTCAGTCGTCGTTTTAAAATATCCCATATATGCTCGACTGGGTTCAAATCTGGAGACTGAGAAAGCCATGACATATGGATAACGTCAATGTCATGCTCCACAAACCAATGGGCGACTACTCGTGCTTTGTGGACAGGGGCATTGTCATCTTGAAAGACACCCCTCTTTGCAGGACAGAAATACTGTAACATGGGGTGAAGATGATCACTCAGTACCATCCAATAATGATTGGAATCAAACGTGCATTGCCAGGTGTGATGAGCGGTTTATGCACTGGAACTCAACTATGGTATCCCATTCACAGTGGACCGTTTTTGATGAAACTGGCTACTCTCACCCCAGGTTGAAATTTGCGGTCAATTGATCTGCAGTTGCTCGCCTGTTTTGCTTTGCAGCTCGAAATAATGCCCGGGCATCACGATCCTGGAATATGCACTTCTAACCACTGTTGCCCTTTGCTGACAATGTCTTTCCTTCGGAGTTCCATGCTGATATCACTTTAGACACCGTTGCTTGTGAAACATGAGCAAATTAATCTCTCTTGCTCACTGAAGCTCCCGTCAAACGCGCTCTAACAATCACTCCTCTTTTAAGGTCAATGAGGTCATCTCTTGCAGCCATGCTAACCATGATTATAGACAACTAGGTCTGTCCAGCATTTTTATTTAATGGACGAGCCACACCTGTGTGGTAGCCCTGCATTGCATATATTTGTTGTCCCGTATTTATCCAAGTGTTACCATCTTTTGTCCACTTCCTGTATTTACTATCGTTTTATTATCATTATAATAATGCAACATCTATTAGAGCAAGAACCGTGATGTGACAGAGTTATTTGATAAAGAGTATTTTAGCATGTTTTTCGTCCCCTTGAATGAGAACCCTAAATTTCTTCCGTATCTCAGCTCCGAATGTTGTTTAGTAATTGCTTTTTATCATTTAAGGACGGAAACACTATAATTAATTCTAAAAGTGTCTCGATTATATAATATTTGATTTACGTAGTCGACCAAATTGCTTGAAATCAATAGATAAATAAAGTTAAAACTGTTATCTATCAAAACTCAAACTTTTTCTTCCCAATCCATCAATGGGGATACAATAGCCTTTGCTCGAGAAATTAAGCACTGTAGAACCCGTATGTAAAACAATATTTTAATTACTGTTTCGTGCATTGTTGTCATCTCAAGATTTATTGTGTTCAATCACAGAAACATGCAATTAAGGGAAAACACTACAGCCAGGTCTTGTTAACTGTTCTAGATGATAGTAAAGAGTCATGTATCTTGGTTTTATATGTTATGTAAGATTACAATAATAATATGTAAGAAAGGCAAAACAGTACATCCAGGTCTAGTTAACTGTTGTAGATGCTGGTAAAGAGTCATATATCTCGGTCTTATATGTTATGTAAGATTACAATAATAATATGTAAGAAAGGTAATACAGTACATCCAGGTCTTGTTAACTGTTGTAGATGTTAGTAAAGAGTTATATATCTCGGTCTTATATGTTATGTAAGATCACAATAATACAAAACTGAGAGTTATTTATGAGGTTTTACACAACCTGCGGTCACACACCTCAACATGCTTATATAACAACATTTCATGTTCTTTTATGAACAGAAAGATGAGCTAATATTTTACGAAAAACTACAGTAAAGTTTGCCTGCAGTACATCACTAATAACTAAAGCGATACTGACCTGTAATACACCACTAATAATTACATCAAGATTGACCTGTAGTACACCACTAATAACTAAAGCGATTCTGACCTGTAACACACCACTAATAATTACATCAAGATTGGCCTGTAGTACACCACTAATAACTAAAGCGATTCTGACCTGTAACACACCACTAATAATTATATCAAGGTTAACCTGTAGTACACCACTAATAACTACAATAAGGTTGTCCTGTAGTACATTACTAATAACTACAGTAAGGTTAACCTGTAGTAAACCACTAACAACTACAATAAGGTTGACCTGTAGTAAACCACTAATAACTACAGTAAGGTTAACCTATAGTACACCACTAATAACTACAGTAAGGTTGACTTGTAGTACATCACTAATAACTACAGTAAGGTTGACTTGTAGTACATCACTAATAACTACAGTAAGGTTGACTTGTAGCACATCACTAATAACTATAGTAAGGTTAACCTATAGTACATGACTAATAACTACAGTAAGGTTGACTTGTAGTACATCACTAATAACTACAGTAAGGTTGACTTGTAGTACATCACTAATAACTATAGTAAAGTTGACTTGTAGTGTATCTAATGATTTCTTATCTTGTTTATATAAGTGATTCGGGTGGTTATATGTATGTTGCTATTTCGCTATTATATGTGAATATATTACAAATTTAAGCGGCTTTTTCAGTCTGAGAAGTGAAGACAAACATAAAGTTTAGTGTAATGTGTTTCTTTGTGTAGTTCTTACAACTCCTCACTCTTCTTAGGTATTCTATGAGAAACTATGGCTACTGGAAGAAAAGAGGAGTTAAGGAAGTTCAAGATAAATTTCCTTTCCAGAATATCTTTCAGTCATTGAAAACGGTAAATAACTAAGTTGTTTTTAGATTTCACATCTTAACGAGAAGTTGTAAGTTGCCTACTTAAGTTTAATAAAATTGCTCTAAAGAATGATTAGCAAAATACATGACAGAATGATGGATTAAATTACTTCAAGTAATCGAGCATTTTTTAAATTAATGTACTTGTCGTTATATATTACTATTAGGCCTAATATATATTTTCACTTACTCAACTTACGTAGGTAAATTAATAAGTAGAAATATACACGGACTTTTTGTTTTTATTACGTTAAACAACTTTGTTGCCCGATGAAGGCTCCGGTAAGAGGACTGGGACTCGCAATTAAAGTATTGTTGCGTCAGCGAGGTCACGTGACTAGTTACACGCCACTTCTCTCGAACCTTCGTGAATTATCGGGAGACTACTAGATATGTGTTAGTCTTGTATATATAATACGTTGACAACGTGACGGGACAACAGTGTAATGAGTAATTGAATGTATGCTAACAAAATATTGTTGGCCTCGTGAGACGTGAAATTATAGTGTTGTTATAGAGCGATTGTTGAAATTAAGTGTATCGTAAAGTTATATTCAGAAAGAATAAATCAGTTTTATTTAAGAAAGGACTTGTGTCGCTAAAGTTTCGTCGGAACGAAGTTACGGAAAATTAATTAACGACTGGAGGCGTAACAGTATTTTAACCCAGAGAAAATAACGTACATAATTTTACACGTACTGCACTTAAATGTTTGTTGTATCTCGGCCAACCTGATGCACTTTGAATTGAGCGAAATGCGTCGTTGCTAATGGACGTAGTGAATAAAGTGTGGTCAGAATAATATTATATAATTATTATACAATCTTCTAATTCTTGAAAATCTCTCAAAGGTTAGATAAAAATGTAGTGCTAATAATATAATAGGCCTAATACTAATGTCTTATGATAGGAATAATTGCATTAATGTTTCGCCAGCTTAATAATTTGACTGGTTTTAATTGTTTCGTTTTTGTATACTAAGTACCTTCTATACTAAGATAGATACGAACATTCTACACATGTTAGTTAATACATTCTAGAAAGCTATGCTAAAGGAGCGATAATAACATTTTAAACATTCCAACTTATCTAGAAAAAACTCTATACACCCCGTTTATCAGAATACAGTTCGCTGCTTTAGAGAAATCATCCAAAGAAGCCTCATAGCCAAAACTTTGTGGTCTGGCTCGTGGTTAGTGCACTAGACCCACAATCTGAGGTTTGCGGGTTCGAATCCCCATCACCGAACATGCTCGTCCTCGCAGTCGTGGGGGCGTTATAATGTGACGGTTAATCCCAATATTCGTTGGTAAAAGAGTAGCGCAAGAGTTGACGGTTAGTGGTGTTGACTGGTTGCCTTCCCTGTAGTCTGTCACTGCTAAATTCGGGACGGCTAGCGCAGATAGCCCTCGTGTATCTTTTCGCGAAATTCAAACTAAACCGAAACAATGTACATTATATTTTTTTTGCAAATTGGTTTTCAATTTATAAAATACATAGGTACTAAAATATATTGGTAATTCCAAAGTCGGGATCATAGTTTGACAAATTTAACTGACAAATGACTCCCAAAGTTTTGTTACCATACAGTGTCTGAAACTATGGACAAAAAGTTTTTCAATTAACCATGGTCATAATGGTTGTTTGAACTCAAAAACACATTCTCACAGTTTGCAAGTTATAAAAAGACATGTAATTTAAAAAGCTAATTAGCGTTTCTTGTAACCGCGAGAAAAATAGCAGAGATATCACAAACAGAAACGACTTGCAGTGGAGGTGGTAGTTACGCGAGAGCAATGAGTACCAGCCGTCCCAGATTTAGAAGTGATAGACTAGAGGAAATACAGATAATCAACAACACCCACTGACAACTTTGCCATCGAATAGTGGGATTGACAACACCCACACGACAGAAAGGGAGAGCATATTTGGTTACAGGTTAGGATCCCGCAACCCGAATATTGTGAGTCGAACACTCTCATCGCCAAGCCAGTTCAAGCCCAACCTACATGAATCAGAACTAAAAGTGAACCAAATAAATAATCTCGAACATTTAATACATCGGTCTACAATAAATAATCTCGAACATTTAATACATCGTTCTACAATAAATAATGTCGTCCATTTAATACACTGGTCTACAGTAAACGATGTCTTCAATTTGATATACTGGTCTACAGTAAATAATGTCGTCCACTTAATATACCAGTCTACAATAAATAATGCCGTCCATTTAATACACTGATCTACAGTAAATAATGTCGTCCATTTAATACACTGGCCTACAATAAATAATGTCCTCCATTTACTATACCGGTTTACAGTAAATAATGTCGTCCACTTAATATACCGGTCTATAGTAAATAATCTCGTCCATTTAATATACTGGTCTACAGTAAATAATGTCTTGTCTACAATAGATAAGGTCGTCCATTTAATATACTTATCTACATTCAATAATGTCCTCCATTCAATATAATGGTCTACAGCAAATAATGTCGTCCATTTAAAAATACTGGTCTTCAGTAAATAATTTTGTTCATTAAATATACTGGTCTACAATAAATAATGTCGCCTATTTAATATACCGGTATAACTAAGAGTCCAGAATGGCATGAAAGAAAATCTTCTTATGATTAGATTGTATTCATTCCCTCTCTGTTATACAAATATAGCTCCTTTCTTCATAAATTCTCTTTGTGAAATGATGTCACATTTTTAGCTTTAGTTGTTTTTAACTTTAATATAAATTATTATTCACACCACTCCTCTTTTAACAGCCTCTTCATCTACTGCTGGAAGAAAGATATAGATCTTTTGGGAAATTATACGGGTATTGTTGAACTTTTTGTCACCTCTATTAAATTATACGGGTATTGTTCAACTTTTTGTACCTCTGTTAAATTATACGGCTATTGTTGAAATTTTTGTCACCTCTATTAAATTAAACAGGTATTGTTGAAATTTTTGTCACCTCTATTAAATTATACAGGTATTGTTCGAATTTCGGTCACCTCTATTAAATTATACGGGTATTGTTCAAATTTTTGTCGCCTATATTAAATCATACGGGTATTGTTGGACTTTTTGTCACCTCTATTAAATTATACTGGTATTGTTGAAATTTTTGTCGCCTATATTAAATTATACGGGTATTGTTGGACTTTTTGTCACCTCTATTAAAGTATATGGGTATTGCTGAAATTTTTGTCATATGTATTCAATTATACGGCTGTTGTTCAAATTTTTGTCACCTCTATTAAAGTATACGGTATTGCTGTAATTTTTGTCACCTCTATTAAATTATACGGGTATTGTTGAAATTCTTGTCAGCTCTATTAAATTAAACAGGTATTGTTGAAATTTCTGTCACCTCTATTAAACTATACGGGTACTGTTGAAATTTTTATCACCTCTATTAAATTATACGGCTATTGTTGAAATTTTTGTCGCCTATATTAAATTATACGGGTATTGTTGAAATTTTTGTCACTTATATTTATTTATTCCGGGAATTTTTAAATATTTTTTGTCACCTCTATTAAATTATACGGGTATTGTTGAAATTTTGGTCATCTCTATTAAAGTATACGGATATTATTGAACTTTTGTCACCTCTATTAAATTATACGGGTACTGTTGAAATGTTTGTCGCCTATATTAAATTATTCGGATATTGTTGAAACTTTTGTCGCCTTTATTAAGTTATACGAGTATTGTTGAAACTTTTGTCGCCTATATTAAATTATTCAGGTATTGTCGAAATTCTTGTCACCTATATCCGTATCTCTTTGTTTGTATTTGATCATTTATAGATACATATTTCGAAACACAGTTTAGAACTTTGACTGTTAACGGTGCCATTTGATTGAACGATAATATTTCCTGTTACAATTTCATTTACAATTCTTAAACGTTTGAAATCTCTGTTAAATTTCATCTTTAAAAAGAACTTTTTTTTTTGCTCAACCAATACTGTATGATATACTTATTGTGATACTTGTTTAACATGTCTTAATATTAGGTCCGATTATTCAATGATTATAGAATATTTCGATTGAAATACCTGCAACTTAAATATTATACAATGATTTTATTATAATAAAATAGTTTGCTGTTTTATTGGTTTATAACAGTTTGACGTAGGAGACGTATTCGTAAAAAATCATCAGTGTATAAAGTTTTTGTTTTTTTTTAAATACAAATTACAGAGTGTACGAGGGCACAAAGCCAATACTGGTGGTGGCTGAACCAGAGCTAATAAAACTGATAACTGTTAAAGATTTCCATGTATTCTCCGATCGACGAGTAAGTACCAGGGCTTAATGATCTGTTTATTTGTTTCAGCTATAAAGCAGCCCAACGGGCTATCGGCGTTCAGTCCGATGTTAGAATCAAACCATTAATTCTAGCGTTATATTTTCTGAGCCTTACCATAAAGCTACCGAGAACAATACATGATGGTATTAAAAATATTTCAAGATATAGCTAATTATATAAATGATAGTTATCTTATTTTTAACTGCAGACGAGTTATCGTGAATAGTGGAATATGTGAATGTAAGTGGTTTATATGAATACTGGTATGAGTGAATATAAGTGGTTTATATGAATACTGGTATGAGTGAATATAAGTGGTTTATATGAATACTGGTATGAGTGAATATACGTGGTTTATATGAATACTGGCATGAGTGAATATAAGTGGTTTATAATGAATAGTGGAATGTGTGAATATAAGTGATTTATAATGAATAGTAGAATGTGTGAATATAAGTAGTTTATAATGAATAGTGGAATGTGTGAATGTAAATGGTTTATAATGAATAGTGGAATGTGTGAATATAAGTGGTTTATAATGAATAGTAGAATGTGTGAATGTAAGCGGTTTATAATGAATAGTGGAATGTGTGAATGTAGGTAGTTTATAATGAATAGTGGAATGTGTGAATGTAAGTAGTTTATAATTAATAGTAGAATGTGTGAATGTAAATGGTTTATAATGAATAGTGGAATGTGCGAATGGAAGCTATACGATGGGCTATCTGTGCTATGCCCACCACGAGTATCGAAACCCGATTTTTAGCGTATAAGTCCGCAGACATACGATTGAGCCCCTGTGGGCCATGAAACTAAGAAACACCTCCTAGGTTCCAGATACTACATACCTTCAGACATATGTCCTAAAGAGTAAAATATATTTACAAACACGTCTGTAGCTAAAACATGATTTTAAATATATTATAAAGTGTTTTAAATGTACTTTCTCATCGTTAGTTGCGCCACTATTCTGCAAGTGTTAATTTTAGCAGTTTTGGTCATGTCCCCTGGTGGAACAGCGGTAAATTTAAGGACTTACAACGCTAAAATCCAGGGTTCGTTTCACTGCGGTGGACACAGCTGATAAACCAATGTGGTTTTTCTCTAAAACTAAACAAACAAATTTGGCCATATTCAAATAAAATAAATATATATATATATATATATAACTGCTCTATAGACATAGGATAATTCTGCTTAAACGACTAGCAATGCGTTTCTATTATCTCACGTAATGTTCTCTATAATTTAACTGTTTTACATGTTCCAGAACCTAATTTCCTTTACTTTTCGGTTCAGGTCTTGAAACTTGGAGATTCTACTCTGGACAAAATGCTGTCCGTTCAAAGCGGAGAAGAGTGGAAACAAACCAGGAGTATCATATCACCAACCTTTAGCAGCGGTAAGATGAAAAAGGTGAGATCTTGAACCATGACAAACTAAGTTAATATAGAGATTAAAATTAGTTACTAATCTGATCAAGAACCAAACCAAACAACTTTCAGTCTTGATCACTGGTTTGAAACATGGCCTATCCTGATGCTGTAGAGATAATATCTACATAAAATATTGAAATAATTTCTGTTCTTTTATTCTTTATTCACTATTAGCAGCCTTAACACAAATTGTATTTTAACGTATTACATATAAGAAGATTGAGATAGATTATTCAAAGAGATGATCATAAAATACCCAGCCAAACATGATACCCAATAAACAGGTGTCAATAATAAATATTGGTTTTATTTATAGATGGCGTTTCTAATAAAGGATACAATCGAGAGTTTGATACAGAATCTTGAGGAAGCAGCAGACAAGAAGGAAGTTATTGATTGTAAAAAGTAACGATATACTTTCTTATTAACTTTCTAACTATTAGTAAATTATTCTGTACTTTGATTCAAAATTGTGATCCAAAAAGAGCATTCAAGGTGGTTTTTTTCTTTCGGGTGACTTGTTTAAAGTGCAGGTCAACTTATGATGAATGTCTTAACAGGAATAGCCACAAGGGTTTAATTGAACTTTCGAAGAAATCTTTATAAATTTGAGAATGAAAATGACTAATCAGAGATAGAGAGAAAAGAGAGTATAATATCAATTTAATAAAAACAATATATACACTTTTGTTTCAGCGCCCAGTTTTATCTCAGATAAAATACTGAAATTTGTTGCTCCTTTTTTGTGAATTTCATGAGACACATCTTTGGTAATGGCGTATTCATTTTTTTTTTACTTCATCATGAGCGTCAACAGTACATTATTGACGTTGGCCAGTAGTTGGTCATGCTGGACTATCGATATGCAGTTTCCATGTTCGCGTCTCGGTACCGGAAAAAAAAAAAAACAGTGGCCCTCCGCACATGTTCAGTCAGAAAAGTAATCCGAGTGTTGGCGGTTGGTGCTGTTGACTATCTGTTTTACCTTAAGTCTAGCAGTTTGAAATTAATGATAGCTAGCGGAGATAGCCAGTAAATATCTTTGAGTGAATTTCCGATAACATACAAACTTATTTAGAAGACGATCACTTGTGGCTATCTAACCCTGAATGTTAACTAGAATCTAATACTTCTAAGTGTGTTTATTACAAAACATCTTTTTCAAGGGATGGATGAACTTGGTATCCATGGTTACAAACTTAGTTATATACAAGATGGATGAACTAGGTAACCATGGTTACAAACTTAGTGATATACAATATGGGTGAACTAGGTATCCATGATTACAAACTTAGTGATACACAATATAGGTGAACTAGGTATCCATGGTTCCTCAGTGAATTATAAGATGGATGAACTAGTTATCCACGGTTCCAAACTCAGTGAGATAAAAAATGGATGAACTAGGTATTCATGGTTCCAAACTTGATGATATACAGAATATCCAAAACCAGAGATGGGTGAATTAGGTAGACACAGTTTCAAACTTGATGATATACAGAATATCCAAAACCAGAGATGGGTGAATTAGGTAGACACAGTTTCAAACTTGATGATATACATAATATCCAAAACCAGAGATGGGTGAATTAGGTAGACACAGTTTCAAACTTGATGATATACAAGATATCTAAAACCAGAGATGGGTGAACTAGGTAGTCACGGTTCCAAACTTGATGGTATACAATATATCCGAAACCAGAGATGGATAAACTAGATATCTACGGTTCAAAACTTAGTAATATACAAAATATCCAAAACCAGAGATGGATAAACTAGATATCTACGGTTCCAAACTTAGTGATATACAACATATCCAAAACCAGAGATGGATGAACTAGATAGCTATGGTTCCAAACTTAGTGATATACAACATATCCAAAACCAGAGATGGATGAACTAGATATCTACGGTTCCAAACTTAGTGATATACAACATATCCAAAACCAGAGATGGATGAACTAGATAGCTATGGTTCCAAACTTAGTAATATACAAGATATCCAAAAGCAGAGATGGGTGAGCTAGGTAGACACTGTTCCAGAGTTGATGATATATAGGATATCCAAAACAAGAGATGGATGAAATAGATATACACGGTTCCAAACTTAGTGATATACAAAATATCCAAAACCAGAGATGAATGAACTAGGTAGCCAAAGTTCCAAACTTATGACATGTACGACGTCATTTAACAAAAACGTTCTTCAAAATAAGGCTGTAGAAGTTACATACAATGGTTTATAGTTACGCACAAAGCTACACAAAGGGATATCTGTGCTCTGCCCACCACGAGTATCGAAACCCGATTTCTAGCATTGTAAGTCCGCAGACATACCGTTGTGCCACTGGGGGGGGGGGGCACATATAATGGATTTCTGAGTAAGAAAACGCTCTGTATTTAATGCCTCAACTAAGAAGTTGCAAATATCGAAGTCAAAATATGGGGAAAATGCAAAGTTGTGGTCTACTAACTGGAGTCTTTAGATAGTGCCAAGTAATATTACGTCTCTACAAACTGAAAACACAGATTAGAGATACACTCCTTTCATGTCAGTTGTTTGACTCTTTTCTCTTCATGTAAATTATTCCAGTCGATAAGAGATTTTATTGATCAGTTTTAAAAACAAGTTCAGGTTCGCAAAAATTCATTTATAGTCACGTTAATGAACTGTAGATATGGTTTAAATGTTGAAAGCAGACTAAACAATGGGCTGTCTGTGTTGTGCCCACCACGGGTATCGAAACCCAATGTTTAGCGTTATGAGCTTTCAGACTTATCACTAAGCTTTTTTTTTGCTTTGCTCACCGCGAGGAATGGAACCTAAGAGTTTAGCGTTGTAAGCCCGTTGGGAAGCAAGGAAAACACTGGAAACCAACAAGCTTAATATTTGTTTTAAATATCATGTAGAACGCAAATGTAGATGGCGCTGTAGATAAACATATGTTT
>NW_013666346.1:287020-292046 GCF_000517525.1 Limulus polyphemus | reverse complement strand
ATTTAAGCCGTCTCCAGCCATTATTAGTCTCAAAGTGGGTTCCTCGTCATCGAATTTGAAAGCTTAATATTTGTTTTAAATATCATGTAGAACGCAAATGTAGATGGCGCTGTAGATAAACATATGTTTGTCATTGTCCAGCCCAATGAAGCTGACAAGTTTTCCTAATAACACAAAGCCTCATGGTCTGTGACTTGTGACAAATAAAAAATTGATGTGAAATTACATTTGAACATACCTCTGACTTCAAATCGGAAATGTACAAAGTAACAGGCATGCGGAAATAATTTAAATAACTGTAATTATTTGTTTGTTTGAAGTTAAGTACAAAGCTACACAATGGGCTATCTGTGCTCTGCCCACCACGGGTATCGAAACCCGGTTTCTATCGTTGTAAATCCGGAGAAATACCGCTGTGCCACTGGGGGGGGGGGCAACTGTAATTATCGATCTAATTTTTGTCCCTTGACATCCTATTGTAAAGTTGACTAATTGTGTTAACGACTGAGGGTTGTCTTTAACGTTATAACATAAAGATTAACCGTTTCCAGTTTCTTATCAGTACCATCATTATATTGTCTCCCCTCACATGAGTGAAAATTCACCAGAAAATGTGACTTCACCTCTTTTTCCTACAACTACGCTAAGGGTCATAAAATTTTGAAAAAAACTCTCATGAGGAAATATGAACTCAAAAAACTATAAATTCAGCAGGACATTTTTTTTCTTTTTGTGGTGTAAAATGTCTATAAAAAAGGACAGATAGTGCGACAGTGTAATTGATCTTCTTTTTTTTTAAGATTTAGAGACTGGTTAAAAGATAAGACCTATTTTGTTTCCCTTACTCAAAAATAAATTGTCGTGATTTTAGGACCTATAATTTAGGGAAAGAAACAAAGTGTGGAGTTGTTTGTATAATCCATAACTTAAGGACAAAACACACACACACACAAACGTGGGTTATGTTGTACACTCCATAACGTATGACCAGATTAGAAAACGTTGACGCTCTTTTGTGGCCTAACAACCTACCAAAGACGTCGCTAGATTCGGGGGTCGAGCCCAGAACTCGCGGGAATATTCGGCGTTTCAGTATGACATCGATCATGATTTCCTGTTCTGATATTTCAAGAGCACCACGTGGATTCGGGGCACGGGCATCGTGTGCCAGTGTCTAGCGACGCCTCTTCAATCTACGGACATTATTATATAACCCTTTGTGATTTCAACTCACATATATTAGTCAGAAAACATCCTCTTGATTTTGATTCTTAAACTCTCTGGACTTAGAGCCTGACAGATAATTTAATCGTAACGTTTGTTTGGTTAAGTGTTATAAATGTTATCATTCATATCTTATGTAGAATAAGCAAAGCAAAGTATTAAGTTTTTATTTTTAACAGGTTTTTTGGGGCTTTCACTATGGACACCATAGCAACTTGTGCTTTTGGAACGCGGGTGGATTCACATAAAGATCCGAACAATCCTTTTGTGAAGAACGCTCGGGCACTCTTCAACACCAATCTGAAACTAAAGCAAATTTTTACATGTAAGTAAATATTCTGCTTCCAACCATAATGATCAATCTGGATTAAATAAAAACTTTTACACTAAACAGTCTTGGATATCCAATTGCCTTTTCAAGTACTATGTGTAGAGAACAAACTACATCAGAGACAGATTTTCAAAATGGCGAAAATAAAAGCACAGTCCAATAAATCTTCTTACCTCATGCAGATTCTTTTGTTTTGCCTAATTCTAGACAAAGAGTCAATCTTCCACAGATCTTTAGACTCTTTCTCTACTGATTATATGTCCCAGAAACTCAAATGTTGATAGAAACATTCACAGTTCTTGGGATTCAGCCTAAGGTTCTTTTTCCACAACTGAAACAGAACATTCTTCAGCTCTTCCCATGTGTTATTCTTTCATTCAAGTAGATGAGTACAATATTTCAAGGTAGTTCAGACACAGTGCACTTCAACTACTTGTTGAAATGTAGTAGGAGCACTACATAGTCCAAACAGTAACACAACAAAGTACCACAATCCATTTCCTATGATAAAAGTTGTCTTCTGTGTACTTGCTTTGTCGACTTGCGCTTTTCAAGATACAGTACGTCCTTGGCAGTGTGTAGACATCATTTTTTGTAACTTCATTCACCTTCTGGTAGTCCACGCAGAACCTTATAAATCCATTTTGTTTTTGGAGTGGATGTAATCTGGCTAACTAATATATTGGACTGCATCTCCTGTATCAATCTTGTCAGATATTTTACTTGTTTGACTTAAGTCATGAAATCCAATGGGAAAAGTGTCTTGATTTTACATAAGCAAGTTATGCAACTACTAGCACATATCAGTTTTAAGACATCTACAGCTCCGTCCATATAGCTCTTGTAAGTAAGTTTACAATGATGCTCCAACGTAATTACTGTATTCTAACTGCACCCTACTAATGTAAAAATAAACTTACTTATACAACTTCTTGGCTGATTAGTCAAGTAACTGAAAACGAAATGCTAGCTCTCTGACTGATTCATTCTAAAAAAATGTTTTAAGCTATTTTTGATGCTTCTCTGAACAACCCCTTGTTTATAAACTGCTCCACGAATTCACTAGAAAATCTGACGTCAAAAATTTTAGAACTTTCTAAGCCTTCAATAATTGTGGACACAATGCTCAGAAAATGTTTTAGTTGATTTAACTGATTACGTCCAGTTAATGTAATTCTAATATCTTATAACAGTTCGCTTTAATCAAATTTTCGTTGTTTTTTTAAAGAAACTAATAATTTTTCCTACTGGAATTATATAATGTTTTAGTAACCATTTCACATTAATCTTAGCAATCTGAAAAAACATTTTGCAACAATATATTGTTTACTGTTTCGTACTATTTTAAAGAATTAGGAGTGACATGATTTTCTTTTTATTGCTTTTAGAAAATTAACACGAAAGCTATCTTTATGTAGTTTAAGAAAACTTTTTCTACCTTTAGGAACTGCGTTAAACTAATTTAGCCGTATTTTTCTTTACGAACTTGAACTATCGATGTAGTTTTAGGAAATTAATTTTAATAAGAAAGATGGCGATTAATGATTGAAAAATTACATAGTGATTTATTGATATCAACATCAAGAAAACTACGATAAAATCCAAAAATATCCAGCTTGATAACATTTTTCCTGTTTTGTCCCATACCAACATTTTTACGTATAAAGTGTATTCTCCTCTTCAACAATTACTTTTCCATAATACCGCGCACTAAGTATTAGAATAAAAGTCACGTGACATAACAAAGTTCTAACCTTTTGAAAAACTGTAGAACGATTTCAAGAAAACATTTCAAATCAGTGTGAAGAAAATATCATAAAAAATTCGTTGACTATTGAATATCAAGGGAAAAATTTAAATACTTTAGTTGTTGGATATTTTATCAAGTTGTTAACTATTTATTTTTGTAAATGTACACACACACACACTCACACATATATATTGTTACGTATCTGCTTGTTTGATGATTTCCGGTAAAAATTCTTTCCGAGAAACTTCAGCGATACAAGTCTCTTCTTGATTAAAACTAGTTTATTCTCTCTCGATACAACTTTTTGTAATACACAGAATTTCCACAGTCACTTTAAACTTAACAATCTTTATAACACACGCTATAAATCGCAGTGATTCACACACTTTACTTACAGTGCCTACTGTTCGCTTGACTCAATTGGCTATCTCTTCAATCTATCTATATCTCTTCTATCTATCTGCATATCTATATATCTCTGGCTTTATTTACCGGGCTTATATAATAAGAAAGAGGGCGCCTGGCAAACACTCGGACATTCGCGAGGTTCCTCGATAAGTTGAGGTCCTTCTAGAAGCTCCGGTGCGCATGCTCCCAGCGTCGCGTGACTTCCGCTGTCGTAACACTGCCCCTTCCTTAGTATTGTTCGTCCCGAACAATAGCCACATACATTAAACCAATAGATAATTAACAATAACTTGATTAAATGTGCAGAATTTACAAACACAAAATTAAAATACAACAAAGTCTCTTAATTTTACAGGGCGTATCTTTTTCCGATGTGATCTCTGTCTCATTGGCTTCTGCTTCACGTGTGGTTCATCTGCTCCATCAGGAAATGTCCCATTATCGGTAACAGTCACATCAGTGGTAGTAACTTCATTAACGGCTTCACTATTTTCCTTCTCAAAACCAGGTACAGTTTCTTCTTCGACAGTAGCTTTTTCAGGTGACGCGTCTTCAGCAGCGTCATTTGTTCCATTGTTCACTTCATTCCAACTGAAATGTCCTGGACCATGATAACGCCAAAGCCTGTTGGTATGCGCCACCTTTGGCTTATCTCGCTTATCACATTTTATTCGAAAAGTCACATCTGAGAGACAATCCACTATGTCATATGGGCCTTCCCATGGAGAAGACAACTTAGGAGACTTTCCTTTGGTCTTCCTGGGATTATACAACCACACATTGTCTCCTGGTACAAAGCTGACTTCAGTAGATCTCTTATCATAACATAGCTTCATGGAATCAGCAGACGTTTTCAAGTTTGAACGAATATCATCCATCCTTTCAGATAACACTTTCACGAACTCTGACACATTTTCAGGCAACTCTTTGTAAGGTGGGCATTCTGTTATCAGATTCATTGGCAACCGAAGTTCCCAACCAAACATCAACTTTGCTGGAGTGTATTCAGTGGCTTCATGTTCTGCTGTTCTATACGCTATCAACAGTGGAGGGAGTAAGACATCCCAGTCATCTTGGCAGCTATTACAAAACTTTGCCAATTCTGGTCCCAGTGTCCAGTTGTACTTTTCTACCATCCCATCAGACTGTGGGTGCAGTGGCGTTGTCCTGGTCTTTCGGATGCCAAACAACTTGCAGTATTCATGGAACACAGCTGATTCAAAGTTACGGCCTTCATCTGAATGCAGTTCGTTAGGCATACCAAATCTGAAGAATAGCTAATCACTAATAGCCGAAGCTACAATTGTAGCTTC
>NW_013666346.1:276962-286597 GCF_000517525.1 Limulus polyphemus | reverse complement strand
GTGTTACACAGTAGTTCCTTTCTGGTCTATTCAGGACCCTACTGAAGTATACCACCACATGTTCGTTTTCGCCCACTTTCTGTGACAACACTTCTCCAATTCCGACATTACTAGCATCACAGTCGAGTATGTACGGCAGTTAGGGATTTGGAAGCCAATTTTTATTTCAATGTCTTGAAAGCATGCTGGCAAGAAACTGTCCAATCGAACTTCTGGCCTTTTTTTTGTCAAATCATGTAATGGAGCAGCTATAGTTGCAAAGTTCTTCACAAACTTTCGGAAATAGGTACAGAGTCCCAAGAAACTTCTTAACTCTCCTACATTGTCTGGTGTTGGTCAATCACGCACTGCTTTCACCTTGTCAGGACCAGTTCACCCACCATGCCCACTTACAATGTGACCCAAGCAAAGCACCTTTTTCTGGAATAAGTGGCATTTCTTGGGATGGAGTTTGAGGTTTGCTGCTTTCAAATGCTAGAATACTTCCTCTAGCCGGGACATTTCCTCATCAAATGTTGTTGCAAACACAATGACATCATCCAGGTACACTAGGGCTATCCTCCATTGTAGGCCTTCCAGTACTCATTCCATCAGCCACTCAAATGTGGCTGGAGCATTGCTAAGCCCGAATGTCATCACACAGTTTTGCCAAAGACCTTGACGATAACTAAATGCAGTCTTAGGTTTATCTGTTTCAGCCATTTTCACTTGATGGAAACCCGACTTTAAGTCCAGAGTTGAAAACCACCTGGCTTCACTTAGGGCATCAAGAGTATCATCAATTCTTTGCAGCGGGTATGAGTCCTTTTCAGTTATACTGTTAAGAGCCCTGAAGTCCACACAGCAATGTTGGATCCCATCCTACTTCTGACACCAGTTTGTTACGTATCTGCTTGTTTGATAATTTCCGGTATAAATTCTTTCCGAGAAACTTCAGCGATACAAGTCCCTTCTTGATTAAAACTAGTTTATTCTTTCTCGATACAACTTTTTGTAATACACATAATTTCCACAACCACTTTAAACTTAACAACCTTTATAACACACGCTATAAATCGCAGTGATTCACACACTTTACTTACGGTGCCTTCTGTTCGCTTGACTCAATTGTACATTTCTTCAAACTATCTATATCTCTTCTATCTATCTGAATATCTATATATCTCTGGCTTTATTTACCGGGCTTATGTACTAAAAAAAAGGGCGCCTGGCAAATACTCGGACATTCGCGAGTTTCCTTGATAAGTCACGATCCTTCTAGAAACTCCAGTGCGCATGCTCCCAGCGTCGCGTGATTTCCGCTGTCGTAACAATATATATATATATATATGTGTGTGTGTGTGTTTAAGGATACAATAAATTAAAGAGCATATAATGAGGCCGATTGTTATGTTTTCATTACTTTGATATTTTAATTAATATGACTTTACCTTTTTTCTAGTAATTTGTCCCACTCTAGCCGGAATCCTTGGAATTCGATTTATCTCAAGCAATATTGTCAACTTCTTTCAAAGTATCACAAATCAACTTGTCGAACACAGGCAGAAAAATAAAGAGGTTCGTGTAACTTTAGTTAATAACTACTTCTGTAATGAAATTTAGAGTACAGTCACTTGTTACTAAAACGTTTCAGGTTATTATTAGTGAATAAAGATTATTTGTTTGTTTGTTTGTTTTTAATTAGGTACAAAGCTACACAAGGGCTATCTGTGCTCTGCCCACCATGGGTATCGAAACCCGGTTTCTAGCGTTGTAAGTCCGCAGACATACCGCTGTGCCATTGGGGGGCATGAATAAAGAACTTTACAACAAAGCTCGTTTCCTTTCTTTGCTCTCCCAGCAAGCAGTACCCTGAGGAGCCGTGATTCGTCGAAACTGTGGCCTACTGCAGGGGGAAATAGTAAATCAAAGATCATACTAGGCTTGTACGTTGTTCATAGATTCTATGTTTTCTTCACTGAAAGTATATGCATTTGTGAAGAAAGGAATTATTGACAAATAAACTAGAAGAAGATTGGTTATCATGCTTTGATGCAGAAAAATATCACGAATTCTCCCTAACAGAACGGCATTATGGTTGCCTCTGATAATAATAATAATTTCTATTAGAATCCAAGAAACGGTTTCTAGTCTGTGCATTTAAGCATATATAATAAAATAGCATTTTAATATTAAAAAAACGTCTTTTTCATGTTTTACATGACACTTGTATTATTAGATTTAAAACATTCAGAATATATAATGGATATATTTTAATGAATGTGGTATTTGATATTCAAAAAGAAATATCCTAAAATGTTAACGTTAAAATAACCTACACTATGTATTATCATGATAACCTATTATCATATTTCACTTAACAGTTTAATATAGATATGACCTACAGTTACTTGAGTGTTTATAATACAGTCTTAAAAACACATTAATTATTATGATTATAATGGAAGGTCGAGAATGAGAAGTAATCATAACGCGGTCCTGTTAGGGTTATTCCCGTAAGATAATTTCGTTGCACCTCTCACGTCCAAGCGGTTATAACACGACTTTAAAAATCCACATGTGCTATTGATATTAATACTGATAATATTATATGTTTCAATTTCCAACACTTCCTATACATAATAGCATGAATACGTACAATTCTTTACAATTTTTTACAATTGTTTTATGCTATGTTATGAGAGTATATATATACATATATGTGTGTGTGTGTGTATGTATATATGTATATTAAAGATTTCTTTACTTTTTTCACCAGAGTTGAAATTGAAAAGAGAATTGGGGACTTAGAGGCCTAATGTATTTTTTTATTAGCCGTACTCTCTTCTGTGGACTAAAGTTTCGCTTATTTAAGGCTTATTAGCACTGCTTGAGTAAAAACCCTATAACCTGAGCATTTCGAAAGGTGGACCTTTCTTCTTCAGGGTCAAACTCAGGGACAAAGCGCTCGGGTTATAGAGTTTTTATTCATTTCTATCAAGACTTCTTGAACCTACGTGTTTTTCTAACATCATGGGTGAAATGTATGTAATATGTATAGTGTTTTGAGTCCAATAGCTATATTTAATATTTATTAATGAATACAAATAAAACTTCTGTTGCAAAACGTTCTTAAAGACTTTAAAGTACTCAGAGCCAGACATTGGGTCAGAGCTGGTATTGCAATCTGTTAAAGGGGACATATAATTTAGTAAATCAGCATTTGTACGTCAGATTTATTAATTGTTTGTTAATATAACACATACTTTTTCTTAGTCTTACTATGAACTTTCTTATTTTTCTGTAAAACCACGTTAATTTGAAGGGGAAAGTTTTTGGTATTTGTTGAATTTTCATGCAAAAATACTCAGACTATCTACGCTAACTGTCCTTAATTTTGATGTGATAAATTAGAGGAAAGACAGCTTGTCAACACAGCCCATAGCCTTTTCTAGGTAAGGGGAGATACTGAGGTCAATCATATAGAACATTGAGAGACTTTGCTGTCAAGATGTGTAGATCATCAGCGTGTTGGATATGCTGGTTGGAGTGGCTAATGCAAATTTACGGGTGGATATAGCTCTCCCAAGCCTCCTTTGGCCTGCTCTTTACTAACGAATATTGGGATTGACCGTCACATTATAACGCTCCTACAGCTAAAGGGGCATGTATTTTGGTGAAGGGTTTCGATCCTGCAACCTGCAGATTGCGAGTCAAGTGTTCCAACTACCAGGCTATACTAGGCCTCGAATGATAAAGAAAGCTAGTCAATATCGCCCACAAATCTGATGCTAGCCTTTTCTAGGTAAGGGAAAAGAAGAGACTGGGGTCGATCAGACAGAACATTGAGTTTTTTGGTTTGAATTTCGTGCAAAGCTACACGAGGGCTATCTGCGCTAGCCGTCCCTAATTTAGCAGTGTAAGACTAGAGGGAAGGCACCTAGTCATCACAACCTACCGCCAATCTTGGGCTACACTTTTACCAACGAATAATGGGATTGACCGTCACATTATAACGCTCCCACGGATGAAAGGGTGAGCATGTTTGGTGGGATGGGGATTCGAACCCGCGACTCTCAAATTGCAAGTCAAGTGCCCTAACCACCTGGCCTTGCCGGGCACACAATGCTTGAACTTTTTACAATATCTGCAACAAAATCGACCATTCGAATGATCATTTTAATTATAGTAACATATAATTTTCGTTAAATTTCTACTAATTAAATCTGAAATTGGTTGAACGTAGCTTAATGCTTAAAGTTCCAGGCTTCGATAAGGAAGGTCCAAATTTCCCTGATCAACCGTTTTAAATTAGGAAGGACTACTATGACTAAACCCTGGGGTTTTGACATGGACATTTAGCCCATACGTCACACAAGGGTTGAAAATGCCTAAACGTATACATTTGTTGTTGTTTTGGTTTGTTTGTTTTTTACATTATCTGCCACAGGAACAGAATGAATTCTTTGATTTTGATATAACTTTTACGTGGTGGATGATGTAGATGTAAACCCATTTTCATATAACACCATGTTATTAGGTAAAAAGAAAATGCTGAAAGCTTTACACGTCTACAGAACTATACCTAAGGGGGTTATTATCTAAAGGAATAGTCCACTATAATCCGTAGTTCAGGTTTAAAATTGTAATTTTATATTTGGAAATGTTTCAGAGTTCGCATAGACTCGAGGCCGTAACCAGACTGAGGCAGAAGAGATAACTGTCTCCTCGCTTTTTCCCAAAAATTGGGGAGAGGGAGGGGCTATAAAAAATTTTAACATTGGAAACAAACGACGAAACGTATTCAATAGGAAAGCAACTCCAATCAGTCAACAAAAGAGCCCCAAATCATTCAACAAACGGACTTCCAATACATGAAGAAAGGGGCCCCAATCAGTTTTTAATTGCTCTGTACATTATGTATTATTTAAAAATTGGCGTGCACATAATCCCAGTTCCGTAAAGACAGCCCCTAAACCCCCGGCCATGGGCCCCGCTTAAAAAGGTTAAAAAGAGCCCACTTTATACTTTATACTCAAAATAAAATTTTATAGTTATGTAATGTTCTGCTGTATTTATTGTTTCCTGCGAAAATGGGGCTTTTATGTGACAAAAATTCATTTGGAGTAGGGGGCCCCTTCGAGACTTTGCCTCCCCGCTTTTTCAGCGCTGGATACCCTCAGATTGCAAGTCAAGCGCCCTAACCACCTGGCCATGCCGGTCCGAACATTGAGAGGATTTTCTGTCAAGATGTGTAGATCATCAGAGTATTGGATATGCTGGTTGAAGTGGCTAAGGCGAATTTTGGGGTGTCTATGGCCCTCCCAAGTCCCCCTGCTACTCACCATGATCTCTTGGCCTACTCTTTACCAATGAATATTGCGATTGACTATCACATTATAACGCCCCTACGACTAAAAGGGTATGCACGTTAGTGAAGGCTTGCAATTTTGCAACCTGCAGATTGCAAGTCAAGTGTTCTAACCATCATGCTATTCTAGGCCCCAAACCATAAAGAAAGCGAGTCCACTATTTCAGTGAAATGGAGAATGTTCCTATTGTTCTTCAGGAAACGTTCTGTATGGGCTGTATTTTTATGTTTTTGTCTCTAACTCTTCCAGCAGATGTGTTCTGCTTTTTTAATTGTACTATCCTTCTATCGGGATACTCTTCTGTTTCTTTCGCTCAGACTTCAAAAGTAACACGGCGATGTGCCGTGTATCAATGCAATATATGTAGAGGAACAATCTCATATCTTCTGATTATTAAAAACGTCAAAGTAATGCCCATATAAACAACGATGTACAACGATAATAATGCCAACATGATTTATTTAACACCTAATGAGACGTACAACAATGTTAAGGCAAACATGACTTATTCAATACCTCTGGAACGTACAATAGTGTTAAGGGCAACATGATTTATTTACTACCTAGGGGGATGTACAACAATGGTAAGGCCAATATAATTTATTTAACACCTATGGGATGTACAACAGTGTTAAGGCCAACATGATTTATTTAACATTTAATGTGATAAATAACAATGCCAAGCAATCTTATAGAATTTAGACTTCTACAACTATTGTTAGATATATATGATTTATTTCAATGTGCATTGAGATCTAACCAAATGTTTTGCTGTATATGATTTATTTCAATGTGCATTGAGATCTAACCAAATTGTTTGCTGTATATGATTTATTTGAACATATTTTTAGATGTGCTAAAATTTGGTAAAGTTAGTAACTTATTTCAATACGTACTGGTTTTTACGAAAGTTGCTAGATGTATGTGATTTATTGCCCTCCTACTGAAATCCGTATTATTCCGGTATTTATTATACTAGGGGACGAAAACAAAGCTTGTTATATTCTAAGTTACATTTTCATTCTTTAGAGAAGAAACGACTTCTTGCAACTTCTTTTGGATGCACACCATTCCGTTCAAGAAGATGACGAACAAAGCCAAGAAACGAACTCAATGGATAGTGCGCATGGGCATGAAGATGAGGGGAAGGCCCCTGCCTGGAAACCAACAATGCGCAACGGTAGAGTCCCACTGATGCCTAATTTTGTATTGCGGTTATTATTGTTTGACTTTATAATAGATATTTGTAAACGAAACGTGGGAAATAAGATATCCATGAAAACGATAGATACTGGTTTCAAGACAGTGAATGTTTTTGTTTGACTACTATTCTTTCTCAGTTATAACAAAATATATATGCAATTTTGTGATTATAACGTAAAACCCAAAGCAATATATTTAAGTAAACTGCTGAAGTATTTATCTTAACAGCTTGGACCCACGAAGACGTTGTGGCCAACAGTTTTCTGTTCTTCCTGGTCGGCTATGACACAACAGCCAGTGCTTTATCTTATGCAGCGTACAGTTTAGCTCTGAACCCTGACTGCCAGGAGAAACTAATTCAAGAGATCGATGGAGTATGGAAAGAACATGTAAGTTCTAACAATAACATAAGGGAGTGGAACTCAGTGCTAGTAAACAAAAGGAGGAATTGTAAACAAAACTGTCTTTGAATGCTGAATCACAACTGTAAACAATGCTTAATTTCTGCAAGATCTTTTTAGATTTATCATCCAGAATCTATTTGGTTTTTGTTCTCAATCGAAAAAGGTTGAAGCTCTATAATTAATTTCAAAGCCATTTGGATGACTTGGTCATCTACATCGCTCCACTCCAGCCCCATCTCGAATCGTATCCGCAATAACGTTTAAATTGTTTTATAAAACTCAAAATTCTACCCTCCCCACCTGTCAACATCGAATCTGTACTTCTTTTTTTTAACAATTGAATTTCAAGCACTGGCTTTAAATATTCCAGACACTTCCGTTACACAGTTTCAAGAAATGTTGGAATACGAATGTGCACATGTGTTACTTTAGGTGTTTGATTTGCTCACACTGAGATATAATTATGGCATCCTTCACTAGTTTGAATTAAGATTTTCGTGTTGATGTGCTACTGAATCACTTCATGGCAATGTGAATGTAATGTAGGGCAAAAATGGTGGCAGTCACTTATGGAGGTAAAGCTAATCAGTGACCTTTTCCCTGTAAACGTCGTAATGGTTCTAGAACTATAGTAACATTATAAACAGACATGTATTCTATAAATAAAAGCCCACTGCGTTAATTGGCATTTTGAAATTCTTTCAAAACTGATCGGTGGCTATAGGAGAAGGTGTCCACTCCTTCGGAAGAAAAATATTATACATTTATATAGAGAAATTTTTAAACGATGTAGAGCAAAATAATATAGAATTCCGCAGAAGAGAGTATTGAGTATCCATGGCAGAGGAAAACACTGACCCCAGAGTGTTTAAAGCAGTAATGAGTTCCAAAACCACATTGTAACTCAATATGCTTTCATAATTAAAGTGAAGACTGTGATTACGAAAGAAAACCCACAGATCTAAAAAGAAATTCCATTGAAGTTGTGAATATCCGTTAATAAGTATTTATAACTGATGAAGTTTATACAACGAAACGTTTCCAAGTTCTCGGTCACACCTTGAAACCAATTGTTGTTCTTTATGAGGAAAGTGACCACCGAAACTAAAACCACGGTAATTCCATTTGACAATATACCTGTAAAGAATCCCCCAGTAAAGCTCTAATGAATATTAACTTCTTATCTGAGCAAACTACATACGTAGATCAGAATTAAACTTAATGATCAAACTACAGATAATTAAACTTAAAAGTTAAACTATACTACTCATAATGATTAGAACGCATTGCTCAATTATTTGGATACCCTTGTTATTAACGATATTTTCGGCCATAAACCTAATGATATCTCACGAGACTTGTCCAGTTCAAGAACTTTAGGTTAGTCCTAATTTCACATACGAAGGTAGCGAACTTATGATTTTCTTAAGCGTGTACTTGAAAGTTTAAAACTGAGACACTGGCATTTACGGAAAGCTATACAACAAGAGTGGGACAGCACTGAAACATCTGTTCTCCTATGGAAACGTCGGTGAAGAATTAGTGTTAAGAGGGAAAGCAGTAAAACTATAATCATCTGGGAGAATGTGGTTTGCAGTTCTGATATGTGGAACTTAATGATCGTTTCGAAAAAAACTTAAATGATCTTCCATATTTATATATTGTTCAGAACTTTCTTGTAGCCTATTTATGCAGAAGTATTTTTTTTCTGATTTTATTTATTAATCAACCCAAATTTTATGCTTAATTTTTGTCCATCATTTGATTATTTTATCAGTTGCATGCTTCTATATAGGGTGGAATTAACTACGAGCAAATTGGCAAGATGGTCTACCTGGACTGTGTTGTATCAGAAACCTTGAGACTGTTCAGTATAGCTCTGTTGTAAGTAGCCGACATTGCAAAAATACAGACAAAGAATCATCCATTGATTAACTATGGTGTACTTATATAATGGTAATAACATTTAAAGAAAGTAATAAAATTAGTTTCAGAGAATTGCAATTTTACCAGATGCTTATATGAATATATTAGGTCGTCAATATATTAATGTCGCTTTTTTTAGACGAAAAAACCTGAACAACTTATATATCAAAACAAATCATTTATTAAAGAAATAGTCTCCATTTTTATCGAGGATGCATTTCCATCTTACAGTCAGGTTGTTAATGCCCTGATTAAAGAAATCACTTGACCTTGAAGCAAAAAAAAAATGTCGATGTCCTCTCTAACACCGTCCACATTTGCATATGTTTACCCATTAAGATGATGTTGCAGCGAATGAAAAAGATGGTTATCTGATGGTGTCATATCTGGAGAATATAGTGGGTGGTGGAGAACTTTCCAACCCAACTCCATAATATTGTGTTTCGTCAAGCGTACCTCATGTGGATGTGCATTGTCGAGGAAAAGAAGAACACCTTTCCGATTGACGAGTGAAGGGCGTTTCTGATAAAAGGCTTGATTTAAATGTTACAGTTGCCGACTATACATCTTTGCATTGACAGTTCGCTGTGGATTGAGGAGTTTGAAATGAATTACTCCTTTGATGTCCCACCAAATGCAAATAATCAATTTCTGCGGATGGAGTCCAGGTTTGGGGGTCGGAAGTGGTCTTGTCTGGGACTGACCCATTGTTTTTGGCGTTTAATATTCGCATAGAGAATCAATTTTATCA
>NW_013666346.1:257703-276569 GCF_000517525.1 Limulus polyphemus | reverse complement strand
TTAACTTTTACGAACGTTCAAAACATTTCCATAAACTTCTTTGATATTCTTTGTGGATACAGTGACGTTGTTTCCCTTCTTGTATTCAAACAGCATTACATGCTGAATGTGTGTCTCGTCGTGTTCCATCACTATGAGGGATTACAGTATACTAAACTTTATACATTATATAGGCTACACTAACGTGACGTTTAAACGATTCGTTTAACTATGGTACGTGATGTACGTTTCTTGAAGGGTGTGTTACGTCTCTGGTCGTTAGTTAATTTTCCGTAAAAATTATTTCCGAAGAAACGTTAGCGATACAAGTCCTTTCTTAAATAAAACTGGTTTATTCTCTCTGAATACAACTTTGCAATACACTTAATTTCCACAGTCGCGCTATAACAAATGCTATAATTTACAACGAACGTCTCATGTGCTCGACTCAACTGTCAATTACACATTGTTGCCGTCACTCCTTGGCTGCTTATATATACAAGACTACCGCATATCTAGTAGCCTCTCGAAACTTCAGGAAGGGACGTGAAAGTTCGAGAATATGACGCGTTACTAGCGTCACGTGACCGCCGCTGTCGTAACAGGTGGTTAATGAAAGTGTTCCAAACGCGACATTAATTTCTTGACGACCTAATCCTAAGATATTAAATAATCTTTCCTTTAAATAACATATTGTTTAATGTTTCTCCTTTTTATTACAGAACATTCCTAACTTACCTTTAGTACATTTTGTAAACCGTGATATAATTTCAGTTCTATATTCACTATTTTAAGATATTATAGTATAATACAAGATAATTTTTATGACTTGATACCTGCTTTTTTAACATGACTGTAAATGTTACTAATTGCGTGTATAATTTCGTGTTTTATGCATTGGTTCACTTCAATAGGATGGAAAGGGTAGCTAACGAGGATTACGAGTTGGGGGATACGGGTATTAAAATATCTAAAGGAACACTTATTCAGATTCCCGTCTACGCCATCCACCACGATCCTGATTATTATCCACAACCAGATGTGTTTGACCCAGAAAGGTTTGTTTTAGTATGTTATTGAACATGATAGCATATTTTTTTCACTTTAGTTTTAGGAAAAGTTACGAAACATCCATATAATTATATAGATAGAGTAAACCTAATAGGTGTTTAGCCTAATCTTTCCACTTCTGCTGTTCTGTGTATTGATGGTTTACCAATACATTTTTAATAATTTTCACTAATTTACAAATCAAAAATATTTTAAACTATGTTCAGATATATCATTTAGAAAATTTTAACCGTTGTCTAAAGTGTCTTATAACCAATATTTATAGCAGGGAAATTTGTATTATATGTTGTTTTTATGTACTTTAACTACTAACTCAGATAATCTATAATGATTAATCATACTCTATGTTAGATTTTAACAATATATCTAGAGCTTCTGATTTTAGGTTTTAACAGTGTATTTATGGCTTTTGAATTTAGGTTTCAACATCATATCTAGGGCTTCTGATTTGAGGTTTCAACAGTCTATCTATTGCTTTTGATTGTAGGTTTCAAACATGTTTAGGGCTTCTGATTTTAGATTTTAACAATATATATATATAGGGCTTTTGGTTTTAGATTTTAACAATATATCTAGGGCTTTTGATTTTAGGTTTTAACAGCATATCTAGGGCTTTTGATTTTAGGTTTTAACAGCATATCTAGAGCTTTTGATTTTAGGTTTCAACAGCATATCTAGAGCTTTTGATTTTAGGTTTCAACAGCATATCCAAGGTTTTGGATTTTAGGTTTCAACAGCATATCCAAGGTTTTTGATTTTAGATTTCAACAACACATCTAGGGCTTCTGATTTTTGGTTTTAATGGTGTATGTATGTATGGCTTTTGATTTTAGGTTTTAACATCATATGGAGGGCTTTTTGATTTTAGGTTTTAACATCATATGGAGGGCTTTTGATTTTAGGTTTTAACATCATATGGAGGACTTTTGATTTTAGATTTTAACAACATATGGAGGACTTTTGATTTTAGGTTTTAACAACATATGGAGGACTTTTGATTTTAGGTTTTAACAACATATGGAGGGCTTCTGATTTTAGGTCTTAACAACATATGGAGGGTTTTTGATTTTAGGTTTCAAGAGAATATCTAGGGCTTTTTATTTTAGGTTTCAACAGCATATGTGTGACTTTTTATTTTAGGTTTCAACAGATTATCTAGGTTATTTGATTTTAGGTTTTAACAACATATCTATGGTTTCTAATTTTAGGTTTCAACAGTGTATCTATTGCTTTTGATTTTAGATGTTAACAATATATCCAGGGCTTCCAATTTTAGTTTTAACAGTGTGTCTATGGCTTTTGATTTTAGGTTTTAACAGCATATCTAGAGCTTTTGATTTTAGGTTTTAACAGCATATCTTGGGCTTTTGATTTTAGGTTTCAACAGCATATCTAGAGCTTTTTATTTTAGGCTTCAACAGCATATCCAAGGTTTTTTTTTAGGATTTAACAGATTATCTAAGTTATTTGATATTCGGATTTAACAGTGTATCAAGGTTATTTGATTTCAGGTTTTAACAACATATCTAGGGTTTTTGATTTTAGGTTTCAACAGTGTATCTATTGCTTTTGGTTTTAGATTTTAACAATATATCCAGGGCTTCCAATTTTAGTTTTAACAGTGTGTCTATGGCTTTTGATTTTAGGTTTCAACAGAATATCTGAGGCTTTTGATTTTAGGTTTGAACAACATATTTAGACATTTTGATTTTAAGTTTTAACAGCATATCTAGAGATTTTGATTTTAGGTTTTAACAGTATATCTAGAGATTTTGATTTTAGGTTTTAACAGCATATCTAGAGATTTTGATTTTAGGTTTTAACAGTATATCTAGGGCTTTTGATTTTAGGTTTTAACAGTATATCTAGGGCTTTTGATTTTAGGTTTCAGCAACATATCTAGGGCTTCTGATTTTAGGTTTTAATGGTGTATGAATGGCTTTTGATTTTATGTTTCATCAAGATGTCTAGGGCTCCTGGTTTTAGTTTTAACAGTATATCTAGGGTTTCTGATTTTAGGTTTTAACTGATAAAGCATCCCTGATACATAAATATCGATATTTTCCCAATAGAATCTGGTTATTGAGTTTAATTTAAAACTTGTTTATTGTCGGATATACAGGGTATAATATTTATGGTACAACGCTTCACCAGTTTAGTGTGGCATCATCAGGTATGTAATTGTTAACCTGGTAAAACGTTGTAACCATACATATTACATTATAAGTAAAAATAGGGGAATAGGAACGTCAAAAATCTACAGAAGCAAGTTGAATCAAAATGAAAAATTTTATTTTCAAGCCTACAACTAGAAACTCTAAAAAAATAAACAAACGTGGCTGGAAATAGTGTCTACATTATTTTCTCAAGGTACAAAGCCCTATTTTGGCTCAAAGTCTGTGGACTTACAAAGCTCGAAAAAATCGAGTTTCGATACCTGTGGTGGGTAGAGTACAGATAGCCCATTGTGTGGCTTTGTGTTTAAGAAACAAACATACAAGACTTTAACATAAATAGAACTATATTTTGTATCAGTTATTACTCCCAATAAGAAAGCACACTCAATATAGTATTGTTACGTCTCTGGTCGTTAGTTAACTTCCCGTATAATTTCTTTCCGATGAAACTTTAGCGACACAAGTCCTTTCTTAAATAAAACTGGTTTATTCTTTCTGTATACAACTTTGCAATACACTTAATTTCCACAGTCGCGCTATAACAAACGCTATAATTCACAACGAATGTCTCACGTGCTCGACTCAACTGTCAATTACACACATTACCTCCTTGCCGTCGCTTCTTGACGGCTTATATATATATACAAGACTACCGCATATCTAGTTGCCTCTCGTAACTTCAGGAAGGGACAGGATCCTTCTAGAAGTTCATGACGTGTTACTAGCTTCACGTGACTTCCGCTGTCGTAACAGTATTAAATGTATAAATTTCAAAAAACACCGATTTTAATGTATCTACATAAAATTGGAAATGAAAACACTGATTTTAAGATATCCAAATAAAACCATGAAACAGTTAAAAATAAACACCATTTTTTTAGAAAAAATAAAAACCGATAAAGAGAAGCCCTAAATATATCTCAATGTGTGCATTGCTATTAGGATGTTTCTTACAGCTACTGTGACTGTTGCTTCTGCTGAGAAGTTTTTCAACATTGAAATTAATTAAACCCTATATGTGATTTTCCGTGTTTCCATAGCGCCCATGCGGTTGATCACAATTTCAAACAAAGGGAATACTGCAATAAAGTTGTTCGAAAATATGTAACAATAATACAAAAAAAATAAAAATAAAATTTCAGACCTTAATCATCGAATAAAACGCACGTGAATGCGAAAACTAGTATTTCTGACAAATTATTTTCTCGACAAATTTATGTATTGAAAGGAAATAAAATATCAGAAATTTGTCGCAACAGCCTGAAATATTGGAGTGAATGTAGACAGAATTTTAAAATATTCTGCTTCAGTTACAGGTTTGCTTAAATGGTGATTTTGACTTTTAGTACATAATAAGGTCAAGCCATCCTCCCCTCCTCCTCCGTGGCTCATGCTAAAAATCGGGTTTCAGTGCTTTGCGCTTAACAACAAACAAATACAATTAAGTTTGGTTTGGGTTTCATTATTAAAGATTAAATAATGGGACTATTTATGAAATGTTTTTCTTACCTTATCTGTCTGGTGTTTTGACCAGATGAGTAGATACACCTTTAAAAACATCAATAATATCATACATGAACTGTATTCACTGTAAAATGGAAGAAAACAACGTACAAGTAAACTGTAAAATGTATGCTAGATAAATATAAATAATGAAAATAAAAATCACGGTAAATAAAAATACACGTATTGTTTTTTAAGAGTTTCGATACGGACACAAAGCGATATTGACTGATATTTTACAGTGGACTAATTTAAAATTAAATCACGGTCGTAACATCTTATATCGCGGTTCTACAGTAATGATAATGTTTGTTGTTCCCTTTATTTATTGCTTATATCTTCACTACATTTTGGACCCCCCCCCCAGTGTCTGCGAACTTACAACGCTAGAAACCGGGTTTTGGTACCCGTTTTGGGAGAGCACAGGTATCCCATTGTGTAGCTTTGTGCTTAACTTCAAACATAACAAAAAAGTCACTACATTTTGAAAAACGTGATTACGGTTGCATTTTTAGGATGTAGCATTTGTTTCACGTTTTTCAGATTATTCTCGCTAATATTGACTTCCGATCAAAGCAAGCTACAGGCCGGTAATGAATATAGCTAGTTGAATAATACTGTTCTCACGCTCTTATATACGTTGTTTTTGCAGTTGGTTCATTTTCGACATGACTTTATAAGAACGTAGTCATGGTAACAAATGCTTGATTTTGTCCAGAACAAATCGTAGATATTTATACATTTTTCACAACTCACCAAAATAATTTTTAAACATATTTAAGCTGATCATGGGTAAAAATATAAGAAAATCACGTGAGCACAAACAGCTAGAATTTATCCATATTTGGAAGCATCAAAATTTTCTCCTGTTGCTAGAATCCCGCCTTGGGGATTCTTTTTGTTCAAAATGTGTAATTAGCTAACATATTTTTCCAACCTTGCGGACCTTTCGAACCGGAACACGTTTTTTTATATACATAAGATCATATGCTATTAGATATTACTAAGAGTTAGCCCAATTAGACGGAATGATGAAATCATTGAACGTATTTCTGGTTACAACTTGATGTTTCACCACAAGTGGAGCAGTGATCTCTTGATTTAAGTCTCATTTCACATTAACATTCATTCTCCTTAAAGCTTCATTACAGTTCATCCTTAACCCTACATTACAGTTGATCATTAATCCTTCATTAGATTTAGAGTTCATTTTTAATCCTACTTACAGAACAAAAATTTCAGTTTTCACATAGATACCACAATTTTGTAATACGTGATGAGCTGAAGAAGGAGAGCCTACTCTCCTAAAGTTAGTACGATTATTTTCTTTTGTTAACTTACGTTTTTATCTCATTCTTCGTGTTTTGGAATATCATGAGCCTTATTAATGTAATGCCAAGTCTTATGAACCTGTGTTCTTCTATTCGAGTTCAATAATTAATGTAATACGAAGTCTTATTGACCTGTGTTATTCTGTTCTGGTTCAGTAATTAATGTAATGGCAGGTCTTATTTTTTCTATTCTGATTCAATAATTAATGTAATGCCAGATTTCACGGACCTGTGCCCTTCTTTTCTGGTTCAGTAATTAATGTAATACCAAGTCTAATGGACCTGTGTTCTTCTATTCGGATTCAATAATCAATGTAATGCCAGGTCTTATGGACCTGTGTTCTGCTATTTGGGTTCAGTAATTAATGTAATACCAAGTCTAATAGACCCGTGTCTTTCTATTCAGGTTCAGTAATTAATGTAATACCAAGTTTAATAGTCTTGTATTCTTCTATTCCGATTCAACAATTAGTGTACTGTCAGGTCTTATGGACCTGTGTTCTTCCATTCGAGTTCAATAATTAATGTAATGCCAAGTCTTATGGACCTGTGTTCATCTGTTCGGGTTCAGATTCGCACAACACTGGATCCTACATAATCTTTAACACAGAATTAAAACCTGTAAATGGCAAACAATTACTCTTGTATTGGAAATTACGTAATTAAAACTAATATATTTAGCTTAAAAACAGGAATTAACACACATCTAATGTGTATTTGTGAATATACTTTACCAGAAATCGTAATTAACTTTCCACTAACATACGTAAAAAAGTTGTCTTGAATTTGGTGAACTACATCTACAACTTTGGTTCAAGAAATAGTTTGAAGGTGTGAAGTTTCACGAACTTTGACATTATTAATAAGAATGGTGCTATTTATATGAAGTTATTCTTGTTCAACGTTTCTTCGTGTAGCACAACATATCTATTTACAATTCGTAGAGCTGTTTAAACTTTTAAATAATAAACAAAGAATTTACTTTGTTAAATTCTTTTTAAGTAAGCCCTCCAGAAACATTATTAATACACTTGGAACGTAAGCAAAATCTACATAACGGGTTAACTGTGCTGTGCCCACCACGAGTATCGAAACCCGGTTTTTGGCGTTATAAGTCCACAGACATACCGCTGAGCTACATGGAGGTGGGGAGGGCAGTTCATTAATTCCATCATTAAGAAATGTATTTCAGAATTATTGGACATATTTTAAAGTTTGGTTAAAGCTGGGGGAAAAAATATGGTTAGTAACCACATATTATAATGCTTAGTAAACGTACATCTTGATATTAATTAACCCTTGTCCTATATAACCTTATATCGTAGCACTAAGTAACTGTATATCGAGGTGTTACCTTATATCATAATGTTTAGCAGCCATGTGTGGTTGTGCTATGTAACTATGTATTTGTGTTAAGTAATCATGTAACCTAGCCTTAGAAAAAAGTTTAGCTTGGTGTTGTAAGAAATATATTTTCTTACTTCAAAAAAAGATGTTACTAAACATTTGTAAAATAAATTCACAAATGTTGTTATCAACTACAGATTCCTCCCAGAAAAAAAGAAAGACCGACATCCCTACTCTTACATCCCGTTTGGAGCTGGGCCCAGAAACTGTGTGGGGATGAGATTTGCCCTGATGGAAGCCAAACTTTGTCTCGCCCAAATTTTGAGAACCTTCCGCTTCCGCGCATGTGCAGAAACGAGGGTAACTTAATAGTTTTAATATTTCTTATCAATGACATGTTTTTGAGCTTTGTCCCGATAAACAATTAGAATGAATACTTCATTGTTTTATGTCTAGTACAAAATATGTATGTACACACATAGATACGTACATATGTACTCACATACACACATATATCATCGTGCATAGTAACTATATATCTTGGTGCTAAATAACTGTTGATTTGTGTGACCCTGTATAATAGCATTATGTAACAGTAAAGAGTAGTGTTAAATAAGCATATATCATAATACTTAGCAGCAATATATGTAGCTATACATTGTTGTGTTGAGTAACCATATAACAACGTAACTTGGTGTTACAAGAAACATCATCTCTTATATACAGTTTATAAAATCACAAACTTTTATTAGAGACAATAAACGTATATACACGCAGCAACTCCATGGTTCAGAGAAATCCGAAGTAGGATTCTCAGGATGTTTAAATCCACCTTATTAGCGAGTATGTCCACTTAAGTGGTTACCACAATTTAAAATGTACCCTCTATTTGCAGCTGTTTATAAATTCCCTTAACAGGACGTTTCACAACTGATTCACACCAGATGGGTTCTAGAGGCCCAGAACCATTATGGCTTATTTGTGATAGAAAATAAAAATGTAAAATAACGTAGGCCTTACAACTGTCGCCACGATTTCGTCCATGAAACGTACAGCGATAAAAACGCCAATTTTAATAAGGTACAAAAAAAAACGTCAATCGGAGCTGTTTTTTTCCCCACTCCAGAACACCATCCTCGATTTTGCCAAGTTCAGGTAATGTTCTATCATTGGAATTTTAAACCATATCTGTAAAGTAAAAGGATCGTAATTTCAGGAGGAAAAAGAGCCTACTCCACGACCGGCCACCAGTTGCACACCAGAGATAGCAAAAACAGTTAAGTAATTTGTTATCAGAAATATCCCAAGAACACAGTGTTCCATTAAAGTAGAAACCTCTCTTGAACTGCAAATAAGGATTTAGGTCTACAAAAGTAATACAAAAGCCATCATCATCAGCTTCTGTTAAAACACGTAACTCAGCAGAAGACCAATCGATGCAACTAATGAAAGTTTGTCCTCACATTAGACGAAGATATATGTCTAATTAACTTGTAAAAGGTCCGAACAATGTACGATTTAATAAATAACTCATGGCAGTTGAAAGTTATAGTATAATTAATTGGCAATATCTTCTGATGAAAGCAAGCTAATTACATATATCAAGACTGAAAATTAGCTAGAAGTATGCAATACCATAAAAACATTAATTTTTATTATTGGAATGCACCCAAACATTTATAAACAAGATAGTTGTAGTATTTGTTGTTTTTGTTTCAAAAGGTTTAAAGATTTTATTGTAAGTGAACTTACCATAGAAGAAAGTTCGCCCCCCCCCAGTGGCACAGCGGTTTGTCTCCAGACTTACAACGCTAGAAAGTGGGTATCGAGACCCGTGGTAGGCAGAGCACAGATAGCACATTGTGTAGCTTTATGCATAACTAACTACAAACAAACAAATAGAAGAAAGTTCTAAGGTTGTGGATCAAATTCATGAATGTATGTACTTAGTTTTGTTGTCAAATGTATTAACATCTATTCCATTGCATGAAACCACGTGTAACAATATAAAGATCATGATGAAATAGGATAGAATTCTAAATATATGTTTTTTGTATTACTAGAAATCTCAACTATATATATATATTTCTTACTTAGTGGAGATATTTCTGGTCAGAGTTATGAATTTGCTATAGATTCAATAGAGGAAGAGGGGATTCATGATCTATAGTAATGATAAATGAATTAGTGCATAGCCTTGCAGCCCATTTCTCCACTACTGACAGAGATCTTCATGATGATCACTGATATTAATAGGATTATGGCCAAAAGCATTGATAACAACGTGGGTATTCAACTGACTAATTATAGACGATACAAATGACCAAAGTGAAGATGTGTTGGTCTAAAACAGTAGTAAACATCATCAGTGATAATTCCCTATTCTTGTCTTATGTTAAATTAGTACTTCTCATTTTTGCTTCTGTTTTTGTGGAATCAAATCTTGACATATTTAGTTATTTCATATTTTGCTTTTTAATAAGGTAGTCTTTATTCAAAATAACGACAGATAATCATAACCCGGGTTCAAAATTACTGTATAACTTCTTAATGACATTTTTGTATATATTTCAATAGTATTCTCTTCCTCATTTCTAATATTATGTGTGTTTTTTCGAACTGATATATACTAATGCTAACTTAAGATTTCACATATAAAATATGTCTGTGGTTGTAAATGATCAGCGACTTTCTCGCAGGTTGAAAACTTCAATGTTTAGTTTGGTTGGCCATCAACAGTAGACTTCATCGCTGGTTTCAGTGATTTTATTAAAGTGTAAATGAAAATGCTGGCATGAAGGAACGAACTATTTGTTCCAAAGTGTGTGTTGATTTATTTTGAATTAATAGCAACATACATTTTTATTTCGTTTTAATTATTTTTTTGTTAGGAAAAGCTAGATTTTTACATCGGTCAAGGACTTTTGCAAGCTAAAAAGGTGCCTCTACAAGTGGAGAAACGAGCGGATGTTTGATCGTTGAGAGCAATTATAAAGCTGTTTCTGAAGTGTACTGATAATAAGATCTTTTTAAGTTGTTTATGTACGTGTGGTTAGATATAACCTGGTTTCTATTACTCAGAAATCTATACAGTATAATTTCCTTAATTCTTTGTGCAAATACAATGTTGTAAGTCATTTACCTTTAAAAACATAAATTATATATAAACATGTATGTAGTAAAGTTATAACTTTACAAACCAACTTTCTGAATTATATACATCCTTTTATTAAAAGAAACAGTCAGTATTCCTAATTTGTATTACAGAGAATAAATCATTATTCACATAAAATAAAGCGTTACTACGTTCTTTCCAAAATTGAATTTCCCCTGCACACTCGCGAGTATTACACACTTTTCTTCACATTTCTAGCAAATGAACATTTCTTGACCATATAATCTGGTTATAATAGATCGTGTAATCTGGTTGCAAGGGATAATTAACCTTCATAACATCCGTACTTTAGACTACAGAAAAGATCTTCAAACAAGAATATTGCAACTTGATGGTAGAAGATAGAATGTTTCACTTACAGAAGAATATATGTAGTCTAACCTATGATATAAACAACGATTTACCTAATTATTACCAGATAAATCAACACAGAGTGACTAATGAAGATTATGCTAAAATATACCAATAACTGGTATCACTAAGCAGCGAGCTTTGTGTTTATCTCCATGTGCAGGTTTTTTCAAATGAAAAATAAAGGGAGGGGTTACGGAGTTTTCTGATTTTACCAAGTTCGTGACCACACTGATTAAGGACTTCCTGGACAGTAGAACATTTTAATCTAAAACGATAAGTGACCATCTTAAAACACCTCAAAATATGAGGTTCGCCTTAGAATTACGGATGGCATCTGGACTCCATTGGTTTTTAAACACATTATTCTAAACTATTCTTGCACCAAATTGTTTGTGGGTCCAGAATTTTGTTGGTAACCGGTTCCATAATAATATATGTCACACATACGCACAAAGACAACGTAAAAGTTTTTACCCTCAGTATTACAACTTATCCCATGACTGCTGCTGGGGTTTGCTATGTATTATATATAGAAAATGAGTGGTTTCATCCTATGTTTTAGTCAGTTATTTACACCGAGGGCTGTAACAGGAAAAATATAACATTGCTCCATACGATACAATATATAGGCCCTATCGGTAGTGGACAGTATGATAACAGATTAGTAATTTGAAGGTTAACCAATCTTAGTTCGAAAATAAAAATTTTAGTCTTAAAAATGTTTAGTAAAATATACAAGTATGGCACAACTGATTTGACAAAAAATAAATATATTGGCATCAAGCCAAGAAATTATAAAGCTTTTTTTTTATATCTTTTTTTTGTTTGTTTCGTGGTGCTGTTGTTGGTTATATAAACAAACAAGTATTAGTCCTAGTAACGCGGCTTTCCACCGAGTATATCCAAACCAGAATTGACTTTTACTTGAAATAAATAAAACATGAAACTCGCAGAGCTTTTGTGGTGCGGTTGTTGGTTATATAAACAAACAAATATTAGTCCTAGTAACATGGCTTTCCACCGAGTATATCCAAGCCAGAATTGACTTTTACTTTAAATAAATAAAACATGAAACTCGCAGAGCTTTTGTGGTGCGGTTGTTGGTTACATAAACAAACAAGTATTATTGCTAGTAACGTGGCTTTCCACCGATTATATCCAAGCCAGAATTGACTTTTACTTTAAATAAATAAAACATGAAACTCGCAGAGCTTTTGAGATGCCGTTTCAAATAATATCAACATATTTGAATAATAACTTGACAAAATTGAGAAGCATTAGAACTTAATTAAACAAATCACTAACAACATCAACCCATTGTAACTAATGACGAACACCTACTGTAAAGTCATTTGTCACCCTATTTACCCCACTAACTTGGCTTACTCATTAAATGTTTTACTACCTTCGTAAAAATGAGCCCGTTACCTATCAGAAGACATCAATATATTTAGTGAGCAAGCCGTCTTAGTGGCGTAAATAAGACAACTAAAATATTTATCGAGCAACCTGTTTTATGGTGAAGTGCTGTTACCTGCGTGAGAATAAGGAACCATATTCTAAGTGGTAAATACAGCGTGGTTTGTGTACTATTACACCATAACAATTGTTGTTATATAATAAATATTATATAATATAAACACGGCGTATTTTGGAAGAAAAAAACTGCCTTTACTTTCTCTCTTTCCCCCCAGTGACACAGCGGTATGTCTGCGGAATTAGAACTCTAGAATCCGGGTTTCGATACCCGTGGAGGGCAGAGCACAGATAGACCATTGTATAGCTTTGTGCTTAATTACAAACAAAACTTTCTCTCTCTCTCTCTTTCTCCTGCTTTTCTATTTTCTCCTTTTTCTTTTGTCGGGACAGAAGAAATGTTGAGGGGTTGATCCCCTTCGTCTATGGCCTTGAGTAACTACATGGATTTATGTGTCTTTCATCTATTATTTTGCGGTAATTGTTTCCAAACTGTATAAACTATGTGGTTCTAATTTCGATGTGCTGTTATTTTAAAATTAAAGTATACTAAAGGCATAATACTCCATAATGTTGACTTTGTTCACACCTCGTTTTGTCAGTACCACAGCTTTGTTCAACAATGTATTAAAGTTAAAGAATTAACTAAATGTCATTGTTATCTGGAATCTCATCTTCCTCGTCAATGGATTTTATTCTTTGAGTCTTACTGTGATGTAGTATTCTATTATTTGAGTCTTATTGTGGTGTTGTATTCTATTATTTGAGTCTTATTGTGGTGTTATATTCCATCCATTGAGTTTTAATGTGATGTTATAATCCATCCATTGAGTCTTATTGTGATGTTATAGTCCATTCATTGAGTCTTACTGTGATGTTATTTTCTATTCTTTGAGATTATTGTGATGTTATATTCTATTCTTTGACTCTTATTGTGGTGTTATATTTTATTAATTGAGTCTTATTGTGATGTTATATTCCATTCATTGAGTCTTAATGTGATGTTATGTTCCATCATCCATTGAGTCTTGTTGTGATGTTATAGGTCTCATTTTTATAATTTCTTTTGAAGATGTTTCAACTTGTCAGTAAAACATGTCTCTTATATTATCAAATAACAAACACACGCCCACACTTTTTACTAAGTAGTAACACTTGTTAACCAGTATGCACATAACTAAAATGTGAAAGTATCTACTGCCCTATAAAATGTTTCAAAATTGTAATGTTGATTATATGCTGTTATTGTCTGTGTTTCTTAACTTAGACATTCGCATATTAACGTATATTCACGTGGGTCAGCAGCAAGTTTACAGAATTACTACGCTGAAATTCAAGGTTCCATTCCCCATGTTGGACAGAGTGTAGCTAGTCCATTGTTTAACTTTGCCGTAAAAAGCAACAACTGTCTAAAAAGAGACTTTTTAATGTCACGCGATGAGTGCTGAGCCTGATGACAACAATTTTATTTTAAGATTAGGAAACTATTTCAGCGATATAAAAACGCGTTTTATGCTATAAGTGAGTAGATTGATTGATTGGTGAGTATGTTAGAGTAGTTGACTGATTATTGAGTTGACGAGTTTGTTAGCCAGTTTGACTGTAGTTAAATTCCGTAAATATTGAGTTTTTGTTTCTAAAAAGAAATAAAAATACGAGAAAATAATTTTGGAAAAAGATTTTGTTTGTTTGTAGTTAAGCGCAAAGCTAGGCAAAAGGCTATCTGTGCTCTGCCCACCACGGGTATCGAAACCCGGTTTCTAGCGTTGTAAGTCCGCAGACATGTTGCTGTGCCACTGGGGAGCATTTTTGAAAAAGATACAGATGAGAAAATAATTTTTGGCTTTGCATTATTTATCAAATAAACCAAAAGAACCAGCCTAACAATAGAAACAGTTGCAATACTGTTGTCAAGAGTGGGATTACTGTGGGAAAATAAATTTAAAACAAAATCAAGATTGAACTGGAAGATGACGTGCTCGAATCAAGATCGAAAATCTGGTAGAAATTACAAAGATCGAAAAGAAAGAGACAAAAAATGAGAGAAAATCAAGTAAAAGAAGAAAGATAGGAAGTTAAAAGAGGAATTACAAGAACAAGATATGAGGTTCAAATTATAATTGTGAATAAAATTGAATTTGCTTGAAGACAACATCTATAAATGTTTAGAAGATGTAGAGAATGACTATAAAAAGTGAAAAAGTATAAAACATATTCACAAAGTAGAACAAAATTACATCAGTGAAGTATAGAAAATTATAACAAGGAGATAATGTGCAAAAGAGAATCAACACCAGGATAAAACATCTGAATGTTGAGCTGGTAAATTTATAAATCAAATCAGCCACACATCTTTCTATATCTGGTTAAGAATTTCAGCTCCAAACATCATTAAGTACGATATATGGAGTATCAGAATCCATCTGATCGACGTCTGTTTTGTTACCTAAGGTTGAAGGATTGGTAAGTATGTTAGAGTAGTTGATGAGTTTGTTAGTCAGTTTGGCTGTAGTTAAATTCCATAAATATTGAATATGTGTTTCTAAGAAGAAATAAAGAGAAGAACTATTCATACGAAAAAATAAACAAGTAAGTAGTGTTTAGCGCTATTTGTGAAGTTAATCCTATCGTTAGTTTGTGACACTGTCTAAATCTAGAATTTGTAGTCGAAAACATAAAGCCTTTCGTTACCGTTAAATGGATTAGACTTTGCATTATTTTCTATTAAATAATCCAAAAGAACTCGCCTAGCAATAGCAACAGTTGCAATACTGTTGGCAGGAGTGGGATTACTATGGTAAAATACATTTTTAAAAATCAAGACTAAACTTGAAAATGACGTGCACGAAGCGAGATCGAAAATCTGGTAGAAATCACAAAGATCGAAAGGAGAAAGACAAAAAATGAGGTTCAAATTATAGTTGTGAATAAAAGTTTGCTTGAAGGCAAGCTCGAGATATTTTTAGAATATCTGCAAAATAATCATAAAAAAAAGCCAAACGTACAAAAACCCATTAACAAAGTAAAAAAAAAAGAGTAGAAAATTAGACCAATGGAATTAAAAAGGAAGTACAAAGCAACATAAATGAAGAACAAAATTACTTAAATAAAGTATAGAACAATTATTATAACAAAATAAAGTACAAAAGAGCATCAGCACCAATGTCAAACATTCGAAAGTTGAGCTGTTAATCAAATCAGCCACATATTTTTCTATATCTGGTCAATAATTTCAAACCCCAACATCGTTAAGTATGATATTATGGAGTATGAGAATCCATCTAGTCGACGTTTGTTTTGTTACTTAAGGTTGCAGGACTACTCTAGCTGCACCACTACCTCATCAAGTTATGGAATTTAGGGGATCAATTGAGAAACCAGCATATCATGATGGGAAGGTACCATGGGAGGAATATCAAGCAGATTGAAATAATTGTTCAAGTGAACGGATGGAGTAGTGAACAATAAACTATTCAACTTGCTGCATATTACATACCCACTACTACTAATAGAAAGTAATACCTTACTTTACATAGTTACTACTGCTAATACAAAGTAATACCTGACTTTACATAGTTACTACTACTAATACAGAGTAATACATGACTTTACATAGCCACTACTAACGAAGAATAGAACCTGACTTTACATAGACACTACTACCAATAGAACGTAAAACCTGACTTTACATAGTTACTACTACTACTATTGGAACGTAAAACCTGACATTAAATAGCCACTATTACTAATAGAAAGTAATACCTGACATTAAATAGCCACTATTACTAATAGAAAGTAATACCTGACATTACATAGTCACTACTACTTCTAGTGGAAAGCAAAACCTGTCATTAAATAATCACTAGTACTAATGGAAAGGAAAACCTTACTTTACATAGTCACTACTACTAACGAAGAATAGAACCTGACTTTACATAGACACTACTACCAATAGAACGTAAAACCTGACTTTACATAGTTAGTACTAATACTATTGGAACGTAAAACCTGACATTAAATAGCCACTACTACTAATAGAAAGTAATACCTGACTTTACATAGTCACTACTACCAATAGAACGTAAAACCTGACTTTACATAGTTACTACTACTACTATTGGAACGTAAAACTTGACATTAAATAGCCACTACTACTAATAGAAAGTAATACCTGACTTTACATAGTCACTACTACTAACGAAGAATAGAACCTGACTTTACATAGACACTACTACCAATAGAACGTAAAACCTGACTTTACATAGTTAGGGTCAGGTATTACTTTCTATTAGTAGTAGTGGCTATTTAATGTCAGGTTTTACGTTCCAATAGTAGTAGTAATTAAATAGCCACTATTACTAATAGAAAGTAATACCTGACATTACATAGTCACTACTACTTCTAGTGGAAAGCAAAACCTGTCATTAAATAATCACTAGTACTAATGGAAAGGAAAACCTTACTTTACATAGTCACTACTACTAATGGAAAATAAAACCTGTCTTTACGTAGTCACTACTACTAATACAAAGTAAAACCTGACTTTACATTGTCACTACTACTAATAGAAAGTAATACCTGATTTCACTTCATCACTACTAGTGGAAAGTAATATCTGACATTACATAGTCACTACTGCTAATAGAAAGTAATACCTGACTTCACATAATCACTGCAACTTGTGGAAAGAAACAACTGACATTACATAGTCACTACTACTAATGGAAAGTAAAACCTGACTATACATTGTCACTACTACCAATAGAATGTAAAACCTGACTTTATATAGTCATTACTACTAGTGGAACGTAAAACCTGTCATTAAATAGTCACCACTAATAGACAGTAAGACCTGACTTTACATTGTCACTACTACTAATAGACAGTAATACCTGACTTCACATAATCACTACTAGTGGAAATCAATATCTGACATTACATAGTCACTACTAGTGGAAAGTAATACCAGACTTTACATAGTCACTGCTACTTGTGGAAAGAAACACCTGACATTACATAGTCACTCATACTAATACAAAATAATACCTGACTTTACATAGTCACTAGTACTAATAGAAAGTAAAACCTGACTTTACATAGTCACTAGTACTAATAGAAAGTAAAACCTAACTTTACATAGTCACTAGTACTAATAGAAAGTAAAACCTGACTTTACATAGTCACTAGTACTAATAGAAAGTAAAACCCGACTTCACATAGTCACTACTATTAATAGAAAGTAATACCTGACATTGCATACCCACTACAACTAATAGAAAGTAAAACCTGATTTTACATAGTCACTAGTACTAAAAGAAAGTAAAACCTGACTTCACATTGTCACTACTACTACTAATAGAAAGTAATACCTGACTTTACATTGTCACTACTACCAATAGAACGTAAAACCTGACTTTACATAGTCACTACTACTACTAATGGAAAGTAATACCTGACATTACATAGCCACTACTACTAATGGAAAGTAAAACCTGACTTTACATAGTCACTACTACTAGTGGAAAGTAATACCTGACTTTACATAGTCACTACTACTAATGGAAAGATAATACCATAGTACAGAGTAGTTCAGTTTTAAGCAGAAATTAAAAAACAATAGTTTAAGCAAAGATGAAACATATAGACTGAACAGTTTTGAACCAATTTAAGTAAAACTTACAGAAATTGAACAGAGTATTTCCTCTTTAAGCAGAAGTTAAAACACAGAGACTGTACGGAGTAGTATTCTAACGCCTATTTAAGTATAATCATGTACAAAATGAGATTCGGTGTTTTTCGTATTTTGATTTAGACGTCACTTCCTAAACTATGTCTTACTGACGAGGTATAATTACTAAAGTTTTATGTCCTGAATTTAAGTTTCCACAGTTGTTTAGTGTTTGTCAAAGATATTAAAGTGTTCTTGTTCAAAAGTAATGAAGGTTTCTGTTTAGTGATCCAGTAATGCTAACTCAAACAATAAGAATCAAACTCTTTATTTCTTTAGATAAACAAATATTCAAAAAACAATTAAAAACTATTGTCAGTTTATAACACCAGACTTAGAAATGCCTTGAAAAACTGAAAAATCAAAATACATTTTGTATTTCACACGCGAATTTAATTGTATACAAAATATCACTAGATAGCAACAGAAGTGACAAATATAATAATAGCGTGATAGAGTTGTTCACCGATTCATTGTTCTACTTGAATTAAAATATTTGGAATGTATTTTTTTACTTGAAAGTCAAGCAATTAAATTTCTAAAGATAAAATAATGTGGAATGTTCCATTTTCGTTTTATAAATGAATTATAAAGTATTGTGAAGAATAAAAAATAAAGATTTGGAATGTTTGATATTTATGCTAGTAGCGTAATATTAAGGATTTTACAATACACTTCTAAAAATCTATATTTACATATAACACCCATCATTAAATTCATATTGT